>NC_047508.1:28797042-28893651 GCF_902827115.2 Pseudochaenichthys georgianus | reverse complement strand
ATGACCATACGCTGTCAATGTGTAATTTGACCTTTTTAAATGTTTTGTATCAATGGAAAGTTGTAAAGCTGCTGTCTAGGAACACCTGCAGGTTGCTATGCTGTGAGATATGTCAGCTATAGTTTTACAGCCAATGTGGGGAATTACAAATAAACACCAATCAGCCACAACTGAGAAAGATTGTTGTCTGAGAGAAAAAATGGGTTCAGATGTAAGTCATCTCAAACGTGTCTTAAAACCTGGGGCTGTTCATCTAAATAACAAAAGTAATACGCAAAATACTAAATATGAATAGAGCTTGAACACATTCATCGCATACATGAGGCATTACATGTCCTGAAAAATAAATAAATGATTCAACACTTTTTAATTATAGCTTTAACTTCACATAATACTATGAAAAGACTCGCAGCCCAAACTAAAACCGTGAGAGTTACATATTCCCTCTCAATGTATCTCACGTCAGCATTTGAGCCTTCTTCATGCTTGCTGGTGTTAGTATTCAGAGTTAAAAGATAACATTTGTTTTACTCCTGCTGAGTTCAGCAGTATTGAACTTCAGTGGGATTGGAGTACCTTTCTTACGGATGGCTGCAGAAAAACCGAGGCTAGAATAGATTACAAGTGAAATTCATTTTAACTTCAGATATATGGAACCAATGAGGATTGCCAAGAATATGCTTCTATTTAACATGTCCTAGTGGAAAAAGGCGTTCTTGAATGTGTTTCACTGGGGAGTATCTCCAAATGGTGGCTGCTATTCAGTTACACATTACTGTAACTGAAAAGGGTGCAGTCAAACTAATGCTTCTAGAAAATAAAACATTAAATCATGTTTACCTTATGACACATTTTCTTAGTTTTGTATTCAAGGAGAATATTCATAATAGCTTGTCTTGTTGTGACAAATGGCACTAAACTGTGTAAGTTAGAACTGGAAAGGAGTGATCACAGCAGGCTATTATATCTTTATATATCTATTGATCGCTGCATGGTGATTTATAGTGAGTGATGTAAAAATGCTGGGGGCATAACTATGCATCACTTTCTTTTTTTTTTATCAATATGTTTATTGATTTTCAGCTTACAAAAAATCCCATACATAGGATGAATACATAGAGCCAAAAGCAATACATATATACACAGGACAACTACTTCACTTTACATTAAAGAAAAATAACAACACTAAATTAAATTGGTACATACCACAAGGGCACTCTAATACATCGGCAACCATCCCGTTTTCCAGCATGTTGTGTGCATCACTTTTACTCTGGAGGAGCCAATACTTGGCAATAATTACATACAAGGAGGAAATAGACCTCCTTCAAGACACAAATTGGGTTTTTAACTACAATAGTCCTCCAAAAAACGAATTAATTTCATATGTAATAAGTTCCTAAGAACGTACTATATCTTTGAACAATGCATTGAATCAGGACTGCCGGTTGAAGTCGTTCTGTTTTGTAGAGCAATAGTTTATCATATTGATTTCAAGCAGCCATTGGTTACCATTACGTTTACTGTTCTGAACCATTGGTGATTACAGTCATGTAATTAAATGATAATGTTTTGCACCTTCATTGAACTTTGTGTTTAAGAAATGTAAATGCTAAATAATTGATTATGTAAAAATAACTATGTATCACTTTTACTCTGGAGGAGCCAATACTTGGCAATAATTAGATACAAGGAGGAAATAGACCTCCTTAAAGACACAAATTGGGTTTTAAACTACAATAGTCCTCAAAAAAACAAACCTCCAATGCTATAAGTTCCTAAGACGTATTATATGTTTGACAATGCATTGAATCAGGACAACCGGTTGAAGTTGTTCTTTTTGTGAAGAACAGTATAATAAGAACAATACAATATACAGTAAATCATGCATTTAGAAACATTACCTTTAATAGAACATGTTTCTTTGCCCCTTTTGAGCTTCATGATAAGCCTCGGCTCTTGCTCAGTATGGGTGTGAGATTGCCCCTCCAGCCATGATTGCTCTATGTTAACCTTTGTGCTTACTCTTGGCTTTGCTAATATCACAGGCCTCTGAGAAAACCCAGCCTTTAGCATGCTGCATGCTGCATGCTGTCCTGGCTGCATTGTTGAAAAGAGCAGGGTGTTCAGATGTGAAGCCTCCACTCCCTCCCCAGGATGGCAAGCAGCCACTCCACTGGGCTCTGCACATAATGGCTCCTGGCCAGCTCTGGGATTGTCTGGAAATGTGAATTTGATGCACTAAACAGTTTGTGTCTGTCATGACTGATTAGCGTCCTTGTTGCGGTTGGTCAGAGGTGCCTAGTGCACAGATAACACTGGGATGCACAGATACCACTGGGATGCACAGATAACACTGGGATGCACAGGCGTGTTTTGTGGCAAGCATGTAAATATATTGGTGACTCAGGCTAAACAACACATCCAGCAGGACATGCATTACACGTTTCAAAGGAGGAAGGGTAAGGCATTTTATGTCGTGAGCACAAGATAGTAAGAGTTTTCGTCACTAAACCAAAGACTATATTTTTAAAACAATATAGTTCAAGTGATTCTTGGTTTTCTGTGGTAATAACAAAATAACCTTTCAACGGAGTCCATTAAACAGCTATTAGTCAAGAAGTAAGTCAGGATAAAGAGAGACCTATTTTCCTCTGCAGGCCTGCCTACATTAACTTTGATCAGATTGCTCGGTGATCTTCTTCTAACCGTCTCCTCCCACTCTGCTTCACCTCCAGCATAGAGGTTGTAGAATTCAACAAGCCAGTGGCCTTTGTTCCCTCTGTCTTGTAATCAATGCCTTCCTCCACTGTTAAGCACTGGAGTTATTGATGTCTCCACACTGGCTGCACTGGGCCGACTGCCAAGCTGTGTGAGACTCCTGTGCCAGGGTGACTTCACCTTGGCTGCTATTGGCTGAGCTCGAAGAATCACAGGCCCCCCCTGCGCATTTAGGTCTCAGGACTTCAATGGCAGATACAATGACAATTTGTCTGGTTCTGCAAAATAAAGCTAACCTAACAAAGAAACAAACTTGTTGTGCCCTCTAGTGTCATTTATCTCGCTAGTAAATTACTTTGTTTCCTTAGAATGATAGTACTTGTGTTGACCCATGCAACAGTTTATCATATTGATTTCAAGCAGCCATTGGTTTCCATTAAGTTTACTATTATATATATATTATATATATATATAATATATATATAATAGAAAACGTGAAAACAGTCATGCAATCAACTGATAATGTTTTGCACATTCATTGAACTTGAAATGCTAAATAATGGATTATGTAAAAATCTAATTGTCAGTGTGGTTGGCAATCAATTCTGAAATAACACGTTTTTGAGCATCCTTGAGTGCATGGTGCACAACCTGGGAGAGTTTTTAAGAAGGTGGCAACAAAGCAAATGCACAAAACTGTTCACTAACAGATCTCTCATCTCAAAAAAAGTTTCTAGTTGAACATGACTCTGTAATGCTGAAAGGCCAATGGCTGCCTGGAAAACCATTTGAAAACAATAACGAGTGCTTTGGAAAGTAGTGTTAAAGAAGTATTTGTGATTTGTAGTTTAATCTGACATCTTAATATTTTTTTGTCAAAGCAAATATAAATGTTTCCACACATGTGGAATACACATTGCAATATTTACTGTGGCTTAGAAATGACTTCACTGCTGAAAATGTAGATCAGTTTGAATTGACTTGCCAGGTAAATGTGCCGCTTGATGAGGGTGCCAGGAAACACGGCAAGGAGATCCTTTCACACCATCTTTGTGTTTTCATCAAAAGTAAACAGTCAGTAGTTATTATCACACTCTGCTACCCAGAGCATTACCCAAGTAGGTTCGTGGGGTAATTCAAATAAACAGCACACTTCCAAATATCCTTGTACCTTGATGCTTAACAATAATACACAGGGTGAACACACGCACACACACACACACACACACACACACACACACACACACACACACACACACACACACACACACACACACACACTTTAGCTACAATATAATGAGGTCAAAGATGCTAAACGACACAATGCACTGACACTAATTCTGCTCTGGTTGTGTTGTGTGTGACTCTAGGGCTCCTCCAAAGTCCAGGGTCTCGGAGCTGGAGGTGATCTCCCAGCAGGTGGAGGAGGACAACCAGGCCCCTGTCCAGCTGGTCAGCTTCGCCTACAGAGACCTACCTTTGGCCGGCATGGACATTTCCCTGGCTGGATCCCAGCTCATCTCGAACCCGGACGAGGAGGACAACAGGGATGGGTACGTCCTGCAAATTCACCTTGACATCGTCCGTCACTTTCTTTTGCTGCGTGATAGTTTGATAAGTAAAACACCTAAAAAGTCAGTAAAACAATCCCTTGGAATGATTTATTTATTGGTGAGAAGTAGTGAGGGGTTTGGTTTGCCTGATACAGCTAGTTGAGTGGGGTCCTGTTGGAGAAAAGGCGTTACATCCAAGGAATGTAAAACTTATCTATCTGTGCACTTTTACAGTATCTTTTAGAGCATATCAAAAATCTTTCATTTTGCTGATGCTTAAAACAAATTAGTACTATTATTATCAAGGAAATCTTTCTATAATTAATTGATATTATAAAAAACCCAAAATGTAATTACAAAAATGTATCGATGTTCCTGATGTTTGCAATCATAGTTCACATACTGGAAATATGTGTTGGAGACTTTGCTTGTTGGGTGGAAGTACTACATCCATAATTAAAGCAGAATCACAATTACCACAATCTATAATCTACCCTGGCAGAGAAAAGCACTCCGTCACTCCCCCCCCCACTGCTTGTTATTGCACATGGTAATTACACCTGCCGTATTATTGAATCACCCCTCATTTTATATTAGAGTGTGTGAGTCTAGGATATTTGGTGATGAATGTATTAGTGTCACCATGTTAAATGGACAATGTTCCCACTGATGTGTTCATTTCAGCTTAATGACACAGCAATTTCTCACTACCAGACAGACTTCTGTTCATACTGTCGATTTCTGGGAGAAAACAAAGAGAGTTGTCAGCACCATAGCTTCCCTGAAATGTCAGAGCCCTGTAGCGATGCTGTGTCTGTCCACCAGGCCTGCTTGTCCAGGGTTGTGTTGTTTTCTTATCGGCACGCTGCAGGCTCAGTACTCTCAGGACAGGACGCGCCCCTGCTACACCCCCCCTGTAGCAAGTGTCCATGGCTCTCCACTCGTGAAGCGTGACTCACAACCCTTTAGCAAACTGCGATGATGGCATCCATGCAGAGAAAGTTGAGAAACAGCAAAGGCTTAATTAGAGCATCCTGCTTTTTACCATCCAAGCCCCGGTGTGTCAGCTGACCGTGTCCGGCAGGACTTTGCCTGGTCTGGCCCGGTCCATGGCTCTGTGGGACGGGGCAGGGACAGATGGGTCCTGTCCCAAACACCCACTCTCTCATCGTACCTCTTAGCTTTCTCTCTCTGTGTTGCTCACAAAGGGGAAAGAAAACACATATCAATGCCACAGCAGAGGGCAGGGTCTGGCAGCCCAGCAAAATCATCATCACAGTGGGCACTCTCAAATAGCACCATATGACACCCTGGTCCCCTGGGATTTGGCATCTTGCAGTGGAAAAGTTATTCCCTGCCAAGATATTTCTCTGAGGGATTTGTCAAGTGAATGATGTTTCACATTAAAGGGAGGAGCCATTCATTCTGATCCCAGAGTCCAGGCAGTCTGAAAGACTTCAGCGGACTGGTGCAGACGGAGTGCAATCTGACATCAATGCGAGTCTCGTTCGATGAGCTTTTTAGATTGGAATTCCTGATTTTCAGGTCACAAGCATTCCAGGACATACCTGTCATCACAGTTTCATGCTCACATTTTGCAAGAGCTCGTCGCCACAGTTTCTGGCTGCGTCTGTGACTCATGTGTGAGGAATGGCAAAAAGGTGGAATGTGTTGTATGCTGCAAGATTTAAAACTGAAAAAGACTATCCTAATGGCAAAGCATTACACTGTCTGCTTTGTTTTGCTCTGTTAACTTGTTCATTGGTATGTATAGTCACAGTCTGCATACTGGAGGCTAATTTTAGCACTCTGTAAATGATTGTGTACAAGAATGTATTTCATTGTGTTGCAGCGGCTTTATGTTTATTTTGAGAATGAGCAGGAAAGTTTGTTTTCTCAAGCTACTATGACTGAGATTCCTGTGTAGGGCCAGGCAATATGTATACAATTTAAAATCACTATGTATTTTTAAAAATACCCCAAGAGTGCGTCAGTGTTGTAGGGTTGACTATTGGTATATAACAAAGTTGGCAAAGGCAAATAAGAAAACAGTCCGGTAAGGTCAGAAAATGCATTACATAACTTTGCTGAAAGGCGGCATTAAAAACCAGGAAAAGCAACACTTCCCGTATCGAAAATCAAAAAAAGGTTCCATTTTATGTCTCAAAGTATCGATATATTTGTGATACTGTATATATAGCAGCCCTATTCCTGAGATGTTTTTATATTCTAATGATATCATTTTGTTGACGTGACTTTATCCTGTGGTAGAACATGAACAGGTCATTCTGATTTCAGTTTGATCATTACCATAACTTGCTGGTGAAGTGAATATCTCTTGTCAGTGCTTTAGTTTGGATCTGGACATGGTCAAAGGTATAGCTTCAAACCAGATACCAATGATTGGAAAAACAAGACTCTTATCTTTCATGTTGAGGCCGTGGATTTGTTTTGATTCTTACGGTTGTGAAAAAAACAGCAGAAGATGACATACCAGAGATGCGCATTTTGTGTTGCATGGCAGCTCCTCGTGGCTCTTTATCGGGAAACGTGGGCGGTTATGTAGGAGGTGGATGTTCTTGCGGACTACAAGGGGCACATGCAGTCTTTGCAGATTCTGTGCAGTGGTGAGCTGGATGGATATACTAATAGATGTTGGCAGCACCATCTTCTCTAGAACGTGCTATAAAGATGAGAGCGTTGTGGTTTCACATCCACCTTTGGTCACTTAATTACCATCTCATTTGTATTATTTAAAGATGTTGCCCTAGGATCATGTTTCAGGAAACCACAGAATATGGGGTTTCTTTTAATAGACTTGAATGCTCTGTCATTTTTCTATGTTTAGATTTAATCAAGCACCTAACCGAATTTCGCTACTTTCATTATTTTCAAACCTGGTTTAAGTCATCATGACCTTGGACTGGTAGGGGCTCAGGCTCCTGGATAGCATCTCCCTGCGCGTGCTGCACTTGTCCCCAGATCAGCCTGCCGCCCTCAGCATCAGTACCATATGCCGCTGATCTCCAGGGGCCATGCAGAGAGGTCCGAGGCACCGCAGCAATGACAGAGGGTTCATATGGGTCAACCTGTCACTCTGACTGGAGAGGAGGAGATAAAGAGAATGATGGCGGGAGGATGACTCTCCTACACACTTTAGCTGCAAAATTAAAGGAAGTATAATGTTATATCTGTCCATGTTGGACGGTGGGATTAACCCTGTGCCACGTCGCATGTTGATAGCCACAGTTCCTGATACAGTGTCCGGGGAAATGTCGGATAATATATAAGCTTAAGTGAGCTCAGTCCAGCTCAGAGAAAATACATTACTCAACAGTGTTCAGACTTCCGTAATGAACCAACATTCTGCAGTCACTGTAATGCATTAATAGAGCAGTATGTTAACAAGCATACTGTATAATCAAACATACAGAATCAGACTCAAGGTTGAATTAAAAAGAAATCATTAGAAAATCTATTCTATCAAATACAGCACTGACGGACCTTGACAAAGTTTACTGTGAATCTTGGCAGCAGCAATATTTCACGGGGCTTTGAAAGAACAGCCGTACGATACCTGTGCTGTGTTGATGGACCTTTGAAAAGAGAGCAGGATTTCTCTCCCCTCACTACCTCCCCCTCCTGACTCTATTTCAAACACACAGAGGAACAGTCCTCTCCATCAAATTGTCTCTCTTGCCTGGCACCATGTGCGACACAATAGATGACATTTGAGTGTGGGGTTTGAGGGTTTGTTAATATTCACAGACATGTAAAATGTGAGATTGCTTTTTAGGCTGAGAGCGAGAGGGATCAAGTGTCCTGGTGAAAACCCATTTATCAGGGACAGCTTGTCTGCTGCTCTGCACATGAGCCCCATCCATCTCCATTTGCTTAGTATCCGTGGCCCATTTCTCTGGCAAAGACCAGCTCCGACTCCCCTCTGCTAGCTTGTACCGATAGTGTAGTATGCAAGGAGCGGTGAGACGATAGCTGATAGCACTTGGAAACCGCCTGGCTGCATTTTCAGAAGAAGAAAATAAATTAGTTTACTTATACCCAGAGGGAATTCTTAAGCCTAAACTTTATTTATTGGCATCAAATCAATGAGGCATTTTCATTTGATTTGTTAATTTACCACACAAGGGATCATTCCCCTAGGCCTGAGACTGTCAGAGATTAATAGCGATGAGATTTGGAAGTAAAATGTACAATTGATTACCTATGATAATTTAATTTCCTTTAATCAGCATATTTATTGCATAGCTGGTTTTGCTCTCTCAGGGCGTCTTTGCTTCTTTTGGCTGTGCACAACCAAATTGGGATCAATAAAGTACCATCTTATCTTATCTTACGACTCAGCAGTGGTTACACAGGAAACCATATGCCCAGTTGTTATGCTGGCATTTGTCTTGAATTCCAAGCAATCTCGGCAGATACCCAACCTGTGATTTCACTGAAGCGCAGAAGAGAAGCTCTCAAGTTAAAGAAATTGCATATATCAGGGAAGACATAAAATGCCTATTCACATACATGAATTCAAGGAGCAAGTGTGACACAGAGAGTTTGAACAGCCTGAATGAGTTGAAGTCCTTCATCCTCTGCTGTTCAGCAGCCTGCAGGCGCACAGTAGAGGTCCATTTTCCCTGCCCAGGCCTGCTGAGTTCAGCAGATTGGTGTGAATTGGTTGAAGTTTATTCTGGAGGCACCACGGGGCTATATAGTTATCAGTACAGAGAGAGAGTAATTGAGAGGAGACAGAAACCCTGAGTCTAGTAGTATCATTTTAAAATGCTGCCGTGTATCTGACATTGCCCCTCACACCTTCAAAGGATACATTCGATTCAAATGTTTTTCTCCAGTGTCAACAGCCAGCATGAGATAAATTAGATGTCTGCCACTTGGAGAAAGAGCATTATAATAATAATCAAACATTTCCACAAGTATTTAAAAACATTTTTGTAGGCCATCTTTGAAAAACGTACCTATGGTGTGTCCTGACCTGCAGGTATAGGGACCTTTCTACATGGTCTTGTTATACACATTTTTATTTATTTCTTAAAGTATCTTTGAAGAACTTTGCCACTTAAAAGTAATCATATTTTTTTTTCTTACGATAACAAAGAGAGAAAACAAAGAACATACAATTTAAAAATGTTATACATATAAATGGGAGGGGTAGCCTAAAAAGCCAGACCAATGTTAGGAAACAAGAGCACTGATCAATAAGGCAAATAGGTTTTATATGACACATAAACAGCCACAAAAACGACAGGATTATTGTTGTCGTTCATCCTTCCTTGGTTGGGAATTACTGAACTAAATAACTAAAGTGACACATTAATAAAACATAATAAATACGTTGTATAAAACAAATGTACATAACATGGAAGCTATTGAAAGAAATGTAGACTTTAGACAGATTAAAGAAATCCTGGATGTTCATAACATTTCATATTTAGGGTTCTAATCCCGTGAAAAGAGGCGTGTCTTACTCTTCAAGTATAATATTAGACTTCTGTATTGATCTGATGTCAAGAGGTCACATGAAAGGTCAAGAAAGCTATTGAAAAAAAATCGGGTTTTAAAAAATGAATCAAAATAAACCGCACTAAAGTCCTTAATAAAAGTCTCATTTTCAGGTGTGCTTGATTAAATAAATGCACAGTAATCTGAGCCCTGGCAATATAGAGATTTTTTTTCTAAATCATAGCACAATAAATAATCTTGGACGCCAATGTAATGGTGTCAGGGCTGCCACACTCTGTACAATAATATGCTGGAGTTTTTCACCAAGCAAAGTCGCTCTGTTGTAGATGTGCAATCAAAACATCAATCAAGAGTACCAATAAATTATTTAGAGGCCTTGCACAGCAGTATAAGTTGTTCACAGCGACACTATTTCAGGCTTTCCTTAGCAAACACTCTGAGAGAGGTTGGTTTTTGCAGCTGTTAGGTGTGTGTGTGTGTGTGTGTGTGTGTGTGTGTGTGTGTGTGTGTGTGTGTGTGTGTGTGTGTGTGTGTGTGTGTGTGTGTGTGTGTGTGTGTGTGTGTGTGTGTGTGTGTGTGTGTGTGTGTGTGTGTGTGTGTGTGTGTGTGTGTGTGTGTGTGTGTGTGTGTGTGTGTGTGTGTGTGTGTGTGTGTGTGTGTGTGTGTGTGTGTGTGTGTGTGTGTGTGTGTGTCAATCAATACCTGGACAAGTTGATAGAGTCTAGCAGTCTCGTTACTTCATTTGCAGCCCTTCTCTATCACTCCATCTCTTTACCCACAAACACACAAACGGGGCACCATCCCTTTGATTTAATTTCCATTTAACTTGTACCTTAATGAGTTTACATTGTATATCATCCCGTCTCAATTACAGGAGACAGTGTAATGTTACTTAGATGATGCTGGAGCCAGAGCCCGGTCCTGTCTGTGTGAATGGGCCCCGACACCAGACCAGACACCTTCCTCTTTGTTCGCCCCCCCCGCCTGACGTCTCTGTCAGCTGCTGTCTGAGCATCCTGATGAAGGGTCGCTCTGTCGTGTACTGCATGCCATCACTTCCATCTAAGGCCAATATTGATCGGTCTCATGATCTAATCCCATCGCTCTGTGCTGCTGTCGGGCGCACTTCGATCTTCCCGTCAGAACTGCAGCCCATGGCCTGTTAATGTCTTTATGAACCGTCCGCAGCACATGCACCCCCTGCACCCCTAATTTCCGCCATAAAATCACTATATGTGTGAGATGTTTGCATGCACATACAGTATTTGTGCATGTCCAGCCCTTAAAGGGGACCTACTGTATCATGCAAAATGCACTTTGTGATGTCTTTTATACATAAATATGTGTCCCCGGTGCGTCGGGGAACTCACGCAGCGTCAGAAAATAAAACCCTCTCTTTTCCTCCATACCCAAATCTTTTAAAAACAGGTGTACAACGAGCGGATACAGATTTCCATCTGCTGTGACGTCGGAGGACCCACAGAAAGTTGCTATCAGAAACCATGCCTGACGTGTTTTGGACGTAATCTCGTTTTTGTTTACATTAGCCAGCTTCGCTAACACTCAGAGCTAACCTGTACTGAAGAGCACATGTGTTTAAAAAGCAGGAAATAAAAAAAGAATTCACCTTGTGATAAACCTGCGATAGAAAAAGTATTTGAGCTCCATACTATTTCAGAAATAATCCTTGACATGGTTTAAATAGGATGGCGTTTTATCACAACCAAATTTAACTTTATCTCCGGTAGAATTCTGATCAGGCATTAGCGCCGCCTCCTCTTCTTTCGTTTTCTTCAAGCTAAGGACCCAATATCCGCATTTCTCTAACAGGGCTTTAAAAGAGGGGTTTGAGCAGTACGAGGCATGGCTATATGGGTGATCTGTTTGGTATTTTGAAAAAAAAACTTCACAGACATGTTTTGTATAGGTATCGCCCTACAATACATTTTTCAAATATAGCATGATAGGTCCACTTTAAGGTATTGCCAAATCAACCAGCACCTGCCGTGACCCTGGGAGTGAGTGAGGCGATTTCCTCCCCTCCTTACTCCTCCACTGAAACAGCCTCCCTTTCTCATAAATACTTCAGGTCCTCAGCGTTCAAGGTTTAAAGTGATTTTCGTAAAATTAAGTTTCTGAGCTTGGAGTAATCCATCACTGCCATTTACTCTGCTTCCAGACAGGGTTTTTCTTTACAGGTTTATTACATTAATACCTTTTCTGCAGGCTTGTGGGAGAGGTCTGAATGAATTATGATTCCACACAGTATGAGCTAAATCGTGCTTTTTCAGTCCTGAAGGTATTGAGGTGTCTCTTGGAGTGTGTGCTGCTCATACAGGCTTTTAACTAATGGTCTACAAATGTCCGGCGACTCTGTGTAAGGTGTCTCATTAGGTAAATGTTCCTTTTTCTTGGCTCTCCTCCACTGGCAGATGGGGTTTGACATTGTTCCTTGGGAACGAATTGGTGCTGGTGAAAGTCTCCATGGTATCTGCTAATGATAGCTTTACTCTCCACCAACTCTGTGTCACACCAGGTGTTGAACTCCTAGTCTGTTGGCATTGGCAGGTACTGCAGAGGGGTGGGGGCACCACTGAGCCCCCGAGAGCACTGACACAACGTGGCCGAGCTCCAGCCTCTCTGCTGACCTGGGTGAAGGGTGGAAAAGATGTTCAGCTGCACGTACAAAACGACAGAGTTTACTATAATCCCCTATCTCTATTCACCTCAAAGGATAACTTTTGTGTGGCCATGAATCTTATTCTCCAGACTTATTGCTCTGATCTGGAAAAATGCTGACGTTGCTATTATGCAGTCCAACGGGCTCAGAAAGAAGAAACCATCAGACAAGTTATAAAATAATCACCTTTTTTGAGAGTGTTACGTCCCCACTAAGGTTTAGGGGACCTGGAGACAATAACACACAACAACCAATAAAAATGAGGGAGTCCGCGTAAAGGTTGACAAAAGGTTTATTCCTTGTAAACCTAGAACTGAACAGAAATACTCTGTGAGGAGGAGGAGGCAAAGGAGACTGTGCCAAACAAAAGAAATAAGCATAACAAAACCAGGCCTCTCTACATATATCCTTTGAAACCAAAACTCAAACAAAAACTCTCACTAACTAAACTACTCAGAACTGGACAAAACAGAATACAGGGGTGGCAACAATCCGCTAACCTAGTGTGTCTAAACAGTAGTTACCTATGTGATGAGAAATGTACAGGGTACCCCAGACGTACCTAACTCCTCCACCTCTCAACACACACACATTCACAAAGGTCAGAACAAACAAAGTAGAACGATCTTCTAAACTGCAGTCGAATTCAGGCTCCTCCATCAGCAACAAGCTCAGCGTGAGAGAGAGGGAGAAGACTTCCTGGGTGCCTCCTTTATGGTCGGGTCTGGCTGCTGATAGGCCAGCTGAGGATGGGGGGATCCAATCAGCCATCAGACTCAGGTGCACAGGCAGGTACTGATCAGCTGCTGATTAGCTGTGGGGAAGACAGGGGTTGCAGTCGGATAGTTTAAAAATCAGCTCCTAAATTCTAACCCTATCGTCTATTCCTTGACCTCTGAGTGAAACGCCACGGGGTTAAGGGATAGTGGATAGGAGAATTCAAAAGGACTTAGGAGAAGAGACTGCGGTACTTTAGAGAATCCGAATGCACTTTCACTATCCGACGTGTTTATGATGCGCCAGCGGACGTCATTGTGTGCGTCTGCTGCTGTGGGGAAACTATGGAAACCACCGTTTTCTATACAGCGGACTACAACATGGATGTTTAATAAGAACGAGGGACTACTGTAAACTCATCTAGAGACTCTGCTCCGTGCTCTGATGCTGCTGCTTTGCTTTATGAACGTGGACAACAGAGAAACATATTCTTCATGACCAAAGTTGGAATTGAAATAAAAAAGGAAAGTGAAACTTATGCTCGTCACCCTCTCCCTCCGGTCCACATTAATACAAATGATCCCAATACGTATGATTGTATGAACTAAAGATCTTAAAATCAATACAGATGTATTTATTATAAACGTTAGTCCTTAACATCTATCACTGTGTATATCACCATTCAAACATCTTTTAAAAGTTGAACAAACCCCACACAGCTCAGTAAAGACTGAAATGTTGACTTTATTTGATAATTTCAGTGAAAACTAACGTTCATATTTCTCTTTTTGATTATAATACTGATGAACGTTCAAAATAAAGCACTTTGGCAACTTACCACCTATTTTTTAAAATGCTTAATAAGCACCGTAACTTTCATGATATAATTTCTCGGTCATAATCGGTTGTTTCCGTGAACGGCCGACTGTTGAGTGAAGGCAAATGCTGCGGCTGCAAGGCATTGTGGGGCAGCATTTTCGCTTCTCCTGCCGGTTAGGGAGGTCCAGTGGTTCCTAAGCTAAAGGAGGTTATAACGGAAGTTTGAAACCTCCTTTCCTATCATTCTCATCATTCTAGAGAATTCGAACGGCACTTATCATGGCTGCCACTGAGGGACTTCCGGGTCATTTCACTCCTTTAGGAAGGTTCCTAAACTAAATGGACTATTCGACTTCAGCCAGGGAGAAGAGAGAAAAACAGGAGGGAAGGAGAACCACACAAGTACAGCCTGCCTGGCACGTAACAGGAGTTAAAAGTGGAAGTAAGCATACCTGAAATGTCAATGACAACCCCTCATTGTACAAGTACCGTTTTTGAAAGTTGCACCAAAGAGTTTTTGTGAGTATTAATTTTACCATTCAATTAATCATAGAGTACAAAACAAACCATATATTGAGCTTCTCCAATATAAATACTTTTCATTGTCTCTTAGTAAAGTCAACATATTACTGTTTTGGACATACATTTTTTGGTTGTAGTTCAGGAAATTGTTCGTCAAAATTAGACACAAGTTAAAGTAAACCAAAATGATCTTTTAACTCAATCTGTTTCTTCTTCTGTTCTTTCTTTTCCATTCTTCCTTGTCCAACTTCCCCTCCTTCCTCCCTGGCTCTCTCTCCAGTTCACTTTTGGATGATGCCCAATGCCTTTAAACTGCCTGCACCACGTTTCCTCTCTCAGTCCTTCCTGAGGAGAGTAGAATAAATTGCATCCTCTTTTGTCCTCTGACAGATATTGCCCGTAGCTTTCCTCCTATGGGGGACAGGTGACAACAGATAGCTGCTTTTTTCAAAGAAATCTACTCCCTTTCTCAGTATTTCCTCAAAGAGATGACACACCTGGCCCACACACACACACCTTTCTTTTACTGTGTCTGAATTTCTCAGAGTACACCTGAGTAGCGTGTGGGTGTAAAGTAAAGCTGTGAGAGGAAGGGAAAGCCCGGTGTGCTAGTGGAGATTGACATTATGTATTGACTTTAAATCCCCCGGAGTCAGTCGGAGGTGGAACTTGAACTGGATAGAAGGGATGTATTTGAGGCCTTGGCAGTCACATTTTCAGGGAACAATGTACCTGGAAAAAGGGAAAAAGCGCACACATGACATCTGGAAAACTTCAAACTAATGGACAATATAAAAACGGGAAGTATTTTGTATAAAGCAGAGATTGCTGAATCAGTTGTAGGAATGGCAGTGTCTCGGATCAGGAAATATGTGTTTTATTATAACAAACCCAATGTCATGCCTCCACTGTGATGCTCTCTCAACAACCAGTCAGCCAGGTGTGACTGCACCCAGATCAAATCAAGTTTTATTTATATAGCACATTTATAAACGATTTTTGGTCGAGCCAAAGTGCTGTACATATAATAAAAATAGCCTACAGTAGAGACACTTTACAGCAAATACAACAGCACAGATTGTTCAGAATATCAGTATGAGAAAAACGACACCCTCTGTCCTTAGACCCTCACATCGTACAAGGAAATACTTCCAGAGAAAACCCACAGTTTAAGGGGAAAAAATGGGAGAAACCTCAGGGAGAGCAACAGAGGAGGGATCCCTCTCCCAGGACGGACAGATGTGCAATAGATGTAAATCGAAGAGATAATACAATTTACAGCATATAGACCGAATGTTAGGAAATGCATGTGTCTGTCATAAGAAGATGAATCCACGAGGATGTCAGCTACAATCCTGTGGAAGCCATCAGGGAAGCAGCATGACGAGACCCAAGGCAGGACCGCAGAGACAGGTTCAGCCACGACCTGAAGTCCACGACTTAATCCAGAACTCAGGATAGAGGATCCAAGACACAGGACTACAGCAAGAGGATCAGCCTCGACTCCGGTTCCGGCGTAGATATAGATACAAAACAAGAAAAAAGATTTGGCTGGGTTAATCGGAACAAGAGAATACACAGACACAGACAGAGAGGGAAAAGGTCATTGGATACAAGTTATTCTTGATAACCCTCTAGAAAGATCTCATGAACATCCCCACTCAATCTATCAAGACCCGAGCAGTTCTATTATGGCGCATTTCCACTGCAGCGGGTAGCCCCGTTTAAGTGTCCTTAATCGTCCTCAAGCGGCCAGGCCAGTTTTTGGTGGCCTTTCCATATAGCGCAGCGCCGGCTAGCGGGTACTTTTTCCCTCTTTTTCTGGCCCCATAAAATCGTGGTTCTATCAGGCCAGGGCCAGGGCTGAACTAGTGACGTCAACACTCTCGACTGCTGATTGGTCAGAGAGAATCGTCACAAGATCGCGCGCAAGATCATCCCTAGCGTCGCATATATATCTAGAAGCAAGCTTGCAGCATTTTTATACACAGCATTTTTTGACGTTCCCACATCTCATTGGGGATTATAAAATCCAGCGGGAGCTCGACGGAATAACTCGAAATGTGAAAGTGTTCCAGGATGTCTCTGCACAAATGCCCCGCCTACACTGCGTTGCTACCCCAGGTCCTAAACTGTAATGGAAATGCGCCACGGCCTCGGACGGCCAGCGAGGCAGCCCGAGGCCTGTGCGAGGACGCTTAGGGACGCTTAAACGGGGCTACCCCGCTGCAGTGGAA
The DNA here is from genome assembly GCF_902827115.2 of Pseudochaenichthys georgianus. Lineage (NCBI taxonomy): Eukaryota > Metazoa > Chordata > Actinopteri > Perciformes > Channichthyidae > Pseudochaenichthys > Pseudochaenichthys georgianus. The sequence goes on along the minus strand of NC_047508.1, from coordinate 28,876,912 downwards.
ATGTGCCATTAGATATAGGATAAGAAACAGAGATAGGGAGCACAACAACCTATCTCTTTGTCAGATGCACTCCCCCGCTTATCTAAGCGACTATGTACCCCGTTACCCTTTAAAAGGCCATAGACCAGCAGAGGGAAAATGAGGGGTGGGTAAGGGTAAGGGTTTTTAAGAATAAACCGCAAGGGTCTAAAGGGAAAAAAGATTAAATATAAGGTACTATATTACCTTATTATAATATCTACTATTCCTATATTTGAATAATGTATAAACTATTTTAAAAATACTTTATGAAATCCTATGTTATGTTTTAAATATTAAAATAAAGAACTAAATGAATAAATAAATAACTAAATAAATGAATAAATAGATAATTTAACAAAAGCCAGAGAGAAAAAGTGAGTTTGAAGTATTGATTTAAAAACCCCCAGGGTCTGGGCCGACCTCACATTGAGGGGCAAAGTATTCCAGAGCCTAGGGCCAGCCGCTGCGAAAGCTCGATGCCCTCGGGTTTTAAGCCTGGTCTTAGGCACTATCAACAGCAGCTGGTCAGCCGACCATAAGGCTCTGCCTGGGGTGTAGCGATGGAGGAGTTCGGCTATATAAGCAGGAGCCAGCCCATTTAGGGCTTTAAAAACAAATAAAAGGAGTTTAAAATCTATTCTGAACCGAACTGGAAGCCAGTGCAATGAAGCCAGAATTGGAGTGATATGGTCGCGCTTTTTATGGCCAGTGAGAAGACATGCAGCTGCATTCTGAACTAGCTGGAGGCGTCTAATTGAGGCCTGGTCCATACCCACATACAGAGCATTGCAGTAATCCAGTCTCGAGGTAACAAAGGCGTTAATAACCCTTTCTAGGTCTTTAAAATATAAAAACGACTTGGTTTTAGCCAATAGTCGTATTTTGAAAAAGCAGGTCTTGACTACAGTGCTAACCTGCTTATCAAATTTAAAGGCGCTGTTGAAGGTCACTCCAAGGTTCATAACAGAGGGGAGGATATTTTTATTGAGGGAGCCCAGAATATCAACCCGGGGAGACTGTTGGTTGGGGTCCAAAAAAGATGGTCTCATTAAGGGTGAGGAAGTTTTGGCTCAGCCAGCATTTAATCTCTGTTAAGCAGTCCTTCAACTGCTGTAGTGAGTTGGCATTTTGATTGAGAAGCAGATAAATCTGTACATCATCAGCGTAACAATGGAAGGGGATATTGTGTTTTGTGAGAATTGAACCTAGGGGCAGTATGTACAATAGAAAAAGGATGGGGCCCAGAATCGAGCCTTGGGGAACCCCACAGGTAAGAGGGGCTTTGGCAGAGGAGAAGACACCTAACTGCTATGAGAAGCTACGGTCCGTCAAATAAGACCTGAACCATGCAAGGGCAGAGCCTGTAATGCCTGCGGACTGGTGATGCATGAAGCTCCATTGTCATGCCAGGAGAGCCACAACATCCAGACAGCCAGCTAGCTAGTCAGTCATCCAGAGCTTTAACAAAAATAGAACTACCATACCAGGTTGTTAGAAAAACAATCACACAGATGGGCATTCAGCCAGTCAGCTAGTTTTCACCCAGAGACCTGTCCTGTCACACAGGGAAGCAGCAGGGAGAGGAATTAACAGAGAGACTCTAATCTCTCTCGAACATACTGTAAGTTTTAATGTGTGTCATAAGTCTCAACGTAGATAGAAATAGAGACCATAAAACACACTGAGTTAGGTATCACCACCTAGATACTCAGTCAGGAAGGAGTGCTACAAATAGATGATTTAATGCCTGAATTTGGATTCAAACAGACGTCATGTAATCCGTTTCCAAAAATAGGTATAAACAAACTGATGGCTGTTATAGTAAGAAGAGTTCACTGATAGTAAACTAAAGAAGGTATTAAGGAGGTTGCAGAAAGGCAACATTGAATCGCTTTATCCAGAGACGAGAAGAGAAATGACACTATGAATTTATGAACAGAAATACTTTATACTTTTAAATGATCTCAGTGCCAGCAGAACATGTATGTATGCTTCACATTAGAGTGTGAATACATTTGAATGAACATCCATGGTCTGAATGTGTAGGCATGCAGAATAGTGCCCTCTGCTGATAAATCTTTAGAAAAACGGTGACAGAACAAAGTCTAGATTTAATACATCTCACCATTTGCGTATCTCAATGTTTCTAGTGTTTCGTTGATTTGACCTAGCTTGCTGCCTGTCAGATCTGCACATCCGCAATGAGTTTCAATGTAACACAGCAACAAGTCCCATTTATCTCTGCACCCATAGCTCTTCTAACGGCCTTCTCCCCCCCTCTGTCAGGTCCAACTGGCTGAAGCCCTGCTGCGGGCGGAGGGCCGCGCTGTGGCAGGTCTGTCTGCTGTCGGCAGGCTTCAACTGTTTCCTGGTGGCCTGCGTAATCCTGGTGGTGGTGCTGCTGACCCTGGAGCTGCTCATTGACACCAAGCTGCTGCAGTGTGAGTGAAACAAGCCAATGAGTGATGTCACCTGAGGTTATTCACACAAATGGGGATGTAGATATACCAGGGATTTCATTCGTTACACTCATTGTTTATGGTCCTGGGCCACAATAGCATTCTTCAAGAGGGTGAAAAGTGGACGACTCAGCACAATTGTTTGCTAATTGCTATGCAAAGGCAATGGGTCGATACATGGGCTCGAGATATATGACAAAGGAGAACATAATTAGCAAAAACACTAAGCTGCAGGTAGACCATTTATTCTGCATCTCATGAGGATGAACTACAGTTTGGATGGAAGGATATCTATAAATTGAGGTGGTCATTAAGCTAAAAGCAAATAAAGCAAATACAAATATTTTCTCAGTAGGAAAAACATATCTTGTTGAAATAGATATGTGAAGGTAAAGGTGTTTCTTAAGGATTGGCATTAACATGCACCTTATATAACACAGGTAACACCTTTTACTAATGAAAACAAGAAGCACTGCAAGAAGCAAGTCACCTGCTTTTTCTGGCAAGAGTTATTTTGTTATAGCCAATCAAAACATAATAATGTTAGATTAAATATGCTTAAATGATGGCAACACAGAACATCAACACTAAAGCAAGACCAATAAATTTGCCAGACCAATGTAAGTCAACAATGTAAATGAGCTTGTTGCACATATATCAGTGTTTGTGACCCAATATACATGATGTTCTTTTCTTTTAAACTCCTAACTGTACTATACATTTACCTTTTGGGCGCTCTGGTCTGCCTAAATTAAAGCAAATTGACTGTATTGATCATTAGACTAGGGATTTGAATTTGGCTATAAACATTTGCCATGAATGTATGACATAATTGTATTAAGATATTACTTTTAAAGAAGGACAAAAAGTGTTTCATTTTATTTTTAAATCACCATACTTACAAAACGTTATACTAGACACTATACTATCATGTTTGGTTGTTCAGGATTGTTTTGGATGTAAACAATACACATATATTATATATCAGTGTGTGCTGATATGTGTTCTGTATAACGAGTCAGTGATTTATCCTGGGTCCTGGGGCTCTGATCAATCATGGTCTGGGAATATAATCCTCCAATTAGTATTCCACAGTTAACACAAAATGTCAAGTGGTCGAAATACCACTGTGAGCCATGTCACCCCAGGTTCACCTTCATATACATCATGTGGCATCATCTGGCATGGTGGAGACGTCCTCATTTATCATAATGGTAAGGTCAGGGGTCATACCTGTTTGATGAGAGGGGGCTGAGTGAAGAACACACGTGGTGGAAATGTCGCTCCAGCAGTATCCAAACAAGTCCTTACTGTTCCCACAGGACTGACGGACTGACTAGACAGGGCAGACAAAGGAAAAGTAAGACAAATGTGTGACGGGAGATTAGTGGACAACGAAATCAGACTATACAGAGTTGGCTGGCAGATGAATGTGGGGAGGACTTGAGGAAGATAAACGGACAGATAGACAGATCACTGAACACGGCAAACAAAGACAGATGGGAGGAGAAGTCGCGCGTGAAGAGAAAGGCCTCAGCTGACAGCCGAGAGCTGTTACAGGCTGTCCACAATTAGCCTGATGAATAAACGGGAAGATACAGACACATGCATGTATGTGTTGAATTCATATTTATGATGCTGCTTAATGCCTTTGCTTTTATGTATCTGTGTGCTGGAATGTGCTCATTTGTACCACTTTGCAACACCCTCTTAACGTTTCGTAGCAGGTAACCGCTCGCACACGCATTTCTTAAACAGAAACAGGAAACGTATTTTTAAAATATGTTCTTCTGTTTTCTCCCTACAGTTAATAATGCATTCCAGTTTGCCAGCATAATCCACTGGATCAGTCTGGCCATTCTCTCCGTGTTCTTCACCGAGGTGAGTCTCCATCTGTCCTCTGCTCAACACAAAAACAGTCTCACTTACAGCTGATGCAGCGACCTGTCCATTAATGCTAGATTGTGCAGTATGTGGGGCCAGTGAAGTACACCGACAGATCCTCATTATAATACTAACAACAGCATGAAACGCCCATGTCCTGTACGTACGTGTCACAGCTTGATCAGATTCTGATTGGTAGAGGTGACCTCGGGAATGGATACATTAAAAGTGTACTGCGAAATCACTCAACAAAGATCTACTTCAGTATTGTGAAATAAAACTTGTTTATCTGGTGTTGTTAAAGCCGGCACCGTTGCTCCCCCTCAGGTTAGTCCATTGATCAGCCGCACAAACACTTTAAAATGCAGATGGAGCTTTTCGGTGCTCCTAGTTTTAAATAATTGTAAGGCCTCAGGTGTGCTGTATTGATTTTCCATTTTCTTTACAGCGAGCCACATTCATCTTAGTTTCCTACACTTGACCACCCCACTGCTAACTTGTATGTAGCTGGAGTTTTACTTATCAATAAAACAGCAACCCCCCGACAATGATGCATAGAAAGAGTACAAACAGCAGGCCGGCTGGTTTCTGCTCCACTGCCTGAAATAAGGACGATGGCTCAGAGAGGCAGAAGAGGCACAGCGACAAAGGGAGAGTTGTTCACCCTCTGCAGCCCCTGCTGCGTCGGCAGAATAAGCTAAATGCAATGTCTCTAATTGTTTGGATGAACCCCTATCACACTGCCTGTGATGTGTATGAATAAGATGTCATTGATGAATTACCGTGGAGGGATGAGAGAAATCCTAATCACAACTGCAAATGCCATTAACTGGGAGTGTCAGGTTTATTATGCTGAATTACTACCCAGCATGCTCTGCCTCAGCCAGTCTCCCCATGTGTGTAACCTAACCTGTCTCTGCCTCCATCTGTGTGTTTCAGACGGTGTTCAGGATCGTGGTGCTGGGGATATGGGATTACATAGAGAACAAAGTAGAGGTAAACTCCCATGGGTGCCATTAGTCCTGTTACTCTGGACCCCTTTCACTGCAGTGTCATTTCCTCAATGTCATACCACTGAGAGAGCTACAGACATAACTGTGTGTGTGTGTGTGTGTGTGTGTGTGTGTGTGTGTGTGTGTGTGTGTGTGTGTGTGTGTGTGTGTGTGTGTGTGTGTGTGTGGGTGTGTGTGTGTGTGTGTGTGTGTGTGTGTGTGTGTGTGTGTGTGTGTGTGTGTGTGTGTGTGTGTGTGTGTGTGTGTGTGTGTGTGTGTGTGTGTGTGTGTGTGTGTGTGTGTGTGTGTGTGTGTGTGTGTGTTCTCAGGTGTTTGATGGAGCTGTCATCGTCCTCTCTCTGGCCCCCATGGTGGCCTCCACAGTGGCCAACGGCCCCAGCAGCCCCTGGGATGCTATTGGTCTGATCATCACACTGCGCATCTGGAGGGTGAAGAGGATCATTGATGGTGAGGCTGAGGGGGGGGGGGGGGGTGTCCTCTGCATCCTGTCCTTAACTGTCAGGTCACACAGATAGATACTGCAGTGTGCTCTCTGCGGTATCGGATACATTCAATCTGGAGGTTCTCGTCTCAATGTTTGTTTTGTGGTTTTATGTTTCACCTGGTATGACATCATTTGTTGTTTTGGAGCTCAAGCGTCAAATGACTTTATCCTAAAGGTGCACACAGAGTATTTATTAGGAAGAATTATTTGTCTTTGTATCAGTGTTGCTCCCCCTTGTGGTTTTTTAATATAGTGCAGTGCGTGTTGATAAACACACACAATACAACACTTACAATGAATGCCTAAAAGCTTAGCATAGAATAAGCACCGGTTCTAAAACAACCTCAAAACATCTGAATTGAATTGATGCTTTACTATGTTAAAGTATGTATTGTTATTTTATCCACCTACGTGTTGGTAGAGTGTGCAAAAATGTGACAAGATCTGCTTTGGGAGGAAGAAATAATAAACTGTTTATCTGAAATTAAGATGATCAACTGACACAAGATGAAACTTTTATCAGTAGTAAACTCACTATTATATGTCCTATTTATTTTTAGCCTATGTGCTGCAAGTGAAGGTGGAGATGGAGCTGGAGATCCAGCAGTATGAGAAGGCAAAGGCGGTGAGGGACGAACAGCTTGACCGTCTAACCCAGATCTGCCAGGAACAGGCAGTATGTGCTCCTATCTCTCTCAAATATATTTACTGCTTCCCGTCTATAATATATAGCTGCTTTTCACCAGCAGAGGGCAGCAGATCGCTATGCAAGAAAGAAATTGTACTCAAAAAGCCATAAAAAGATGCTCTTCAAATTGTATCCCATATTATCACCAGATAATACTTTTACAGAAGTCTGATGGATATCAGATAGCCAGCAATGTGCATTATCTCAATGTATTGACTACTTCACAATGTAATAATGATGATTCTAATATTGTTTGCAAGGCATTTGCAGGTTTAACTTTATAAGAGTGCTCTTTATTTCTCAGTTGTCAGCCCAGAGGAAGAGAATAGTGTCTGTAAGTTAAACTGCAAAATGATAGAGGTTAGAAATAAGAGGTTGGCATAAACGTGTTGTACCGTATACGTGAAGGTTAACTGCGGTGCAAGTAAAGCAACCTCATAACAAACAACAAGCTTTGACATAAACATGTGAAATTAGGTAGTAAAATATACAGTACGTTGTAAGTGTTAAACCGACTATGAAGAGTTTCCTCCAGTTCTGCCATTTGTCTCTCTGTCTCTTCAGTTTGAAATCCGGCAGCTGAGGGCCCACCTGGCGCAGCAGGACCTGGATCTGGTGGCAGAGCGTGAAGCGGCCATGCAGATCCACCACATGTGGGGTAAACAGAGCAGCAGTTTCCAGGAGGTGGACGGCCTGGCCCCTGGGGCCTCCGAGCATCACGGGCCAGCTAAAGCTAGAGAGCCCGGGGGGGCTGCAGGTAACCGTCTGGAACACCTGACTTCATTGTTACAGGCTTTCAAAAACCTCTGTGCACAAGAGTTGGGGGGGCTTTCAATGCAAGAGAGGCTTGAAACAGTTGGGTCATGCTGGGAGTGAGGCTGTCCCAATTTTAGATATTCACTGCTCAATTATCACAGCTTAAATAATTCCCATTATCGATATTTTGCGCTGTCAAAAGAAAATTAGAAGAAGCAAATAATACAATACATTTTTTTTTATTGTGCGCTGTGTGTCTTTTTTGGAACATACATTTGAGTTATGTGGCAGGGGACAGCTGAAAAATGTGACAGCTGAAAGAAACAGAATTAACAAGACGTTATTATTACATTTTTATGAATTTCATCAATACCGAATGTACATGCATGCTTGAAGGTTGCAGATTTAAATGCTTTGTCTATGTTGAAAAATAAAAAACTCGAAAATCTTCCCTCATCCTGAGCAGCAACACTCTTTCCGACATAACACAATAGATGAAAGCCCAGTGGCGATCTGCTCATCTGTCATACTGATCAGACAGTCAAAATAACTTTGTTGTTATCATTAGCATCTGGTTAGCTAGCTATGCTAACGAATATAAGAAGCTTTTTCTACAACCAGTGAGGTAAAGGCACATCTTTATATGATCATTATAGTTATAAAAAAAATAAGAGAATAAAGTAAACAGGTATAAAATACTATATGACAGTTATTAATAAAGAAGAATACAGTTTGAAAGGAGAGTGATTTGTCAAATATCCATAAATTAAAAGAAAATCTGCTTACAGTTGTGTTTGGGTGTTGAGAGATGTGTCCATAGATCTCCTAATGTTGCTCTCAAAGTGCACCAGATTGATGCTTTTAACTTCAACATTTAAAAAAAAATCTTCCCAGGGGAGCACGCCACACCCTGCACGTGCATGCATACGCGAGTCATGGTGAGATATCTGGATTAAGAGGTTGCTTTTTCTTTGCACAGAATGAAATGAATGGGCTGTGATTTTAGTTTTTTTAAGCAGAGGTCAATAACTTGTACGGCCCTCTGAGGATATTGTAAAAATTGAAATGGCCCTTGAGAGGAAAAAGGTTCCCCACCCCTGCAATAAAGGATTGTAACGTAGGCTAGTCTAGTAACATGTGTCTAAAAGCACAGCATATCCTTGCTGCTTCTTTAACCATTAAACAAATCCTCTTAAGCTGCATGCTGGAGCGTAGTGTGTTTATTAATTGGTGCCCTCTTTTCAAAAACATTTGTCTACGAATCGAAATTTACGCTGCCACACCGCAATTAACTATAAAGCTTTCATAAAGTCATAAGTTACATGTCTTAGTCAATAAATCGCTGTCAGGGCTCGGACTGAGGTTTTCCTTTATCAAAGCTAAATCATGGTGGGACCTGCCTTACATCTGAGCCTCTCCTCATATACTCATATGGTATTGATCATCTGGAGATGGTCCCTGTCCCACTAGAGGCTGAACAATGAGTGCCCCCTCTTGGGACAGTCATAACATTAATATGTGAAACCAACACATAAATTAATATGGCAACAGTCCTGCGGATCCTTGGACAGCACTTTATCTAAACACTTGGTCTGATTTAGGATCTGTGGACCTCATCCACGACAAATGCATTTCATTAACACTTAAACAATTTGTTGATTATTATTAATAGGTCATGTCTTTTATTTTAATTATTGAACATTTATTTTTTGGTTTAACAAGCAAAAATGGCCATTATTTTTTTCTTTATATAATTATAAAATGAATACCTTTTAAAAACAGTATATTGTGTAATAAACTAATAAACCATTTATTAAATCGTTTCAAGATAACTAAGTTGGAAGGGTTATAACTATTTCAAACTGTGAATAAACCTACAATGAACTTCTAAATTCACACTTTCATTATATCTGTGAAGGATTAAGTGGCTACTTTTATTCTTTTCAGATCACCATGGTCAAGATGACATGAACAACTACATCAGCCAGTACTACAGTGAGCAAAGCAGCGGTGAGCAGAAACGAGATCCTGCTTAATGTTGTTGTTCCATCCTATGTAACAGTATTTCACTGCCCTCTGCATTATGTGCCGTTTCTGCAGACATGGGGATCCCAGACCCAGCGCGTGTCATCACGACAGCAGCCATAGATGTGCACCTGCCGAACAACCACAGCCAGCTCCCTTCCTCTCTGGTGAGTGTGGACGCGGTGCCGTCCAGCCGCCTGCAGCGCACCGGCAGCTCTGTGAGCGAAGCCTCCACCACCACGGTGTCCCGCAGCAGCTTCAGTGCCCGGCAGCACAGCGTCAGCAGCCACACGCTGGGCTCCACCACGGACTGCAGCTCCACGGTGAGGGAGGCCTCCACCTCCACGGATTACAGCGACCAGCGCTGCTACCCCCCACCCTACAGCAGCCCTCTGGCCCTGGGCCCTCAGCCGCGAGGGACCCCCAGCGCTGTGATGCAGGAGCTGCTCTCCTCTCTGACCGAGAACTCCTGCCTCGCCCAGAAAGGCCTGGACCCCGTCAACCTTAAACCGCCCAGCCCCACAGGCTCCACCAAAAGCAGCCCCGAGCTGGAGCACAGGCTCAACATCTACAACAAGAGGAACCAGGAGAGCCGGGTGGGGCTGCACTCCAAGCCCCTCATCCACCTGCAGGGCAACGAGCATCTTCTGGAGGAGAAGTACAGGATGATGGAGAAGGTAGACACTCCGGTCCACCGCCTGTCAGAGACATAGAACTACGCCTGACGTGTGCAGCTCCACAGGACTCGATTTTAAAATGCTCAGCTTAACTCCGGTGTTGTTGGGAGTCACTGGCATATAAACAGTTTGTCAATCATCCTCTTTGTACTGTTGGGACTGCGAGGATGAGCCTGCCAGAGCAGCACAAAAACATGAAACACTGGAGGACGCGAGTCGTTATCAGGCACCACTTATCAGGAATTGACACTCACAGAAACACGTTTTGAGTTTTATGAAATATTTTACCAAAAGAAACCAGCAGCAGGGCTCAAGCCCGACATTTTCCGACAACTGGTCCATGCAGAAAAAAGAAATCTGGCTTTTGATGTGGTTTGATTTGCAGGAAGTGAAACCAGTGAGGATCTTTAGTTTCTCATACACTTTGCAGGAATTGAAGGCGTTGAACACATGGGTTCATGTATTGGAGAGCCACGGACTGTGAAACACTTCCTGTAAGCTAGGAGGCATGGATCTATGTGCAAGTGTATCAGCTGTTTTGATAGTCAGTCTAGTGTCTCCAAACTCACAAAGAACAGCCCTCTTTCATGGGACTGATGCAGGGTACGAGATAAGTCTCAGCTTATAAATAATCTTTGTCTTTCTATATTAGTCAACATTTGTATCTAGATTCTGGGAGGGTGGCAGATTTTGACTGGTGGGTCATTCAAGTGATTCAGAGTCGTTATCCAGGTGCCATGACTGGGTCAGTGTTTACTGACATTGTTGTTCAAACTACAGCATGTCCCACAAGCACCAAATGCATTATAAAGCTACCTGCAAAGGACAGGTTTCATATCATTTAGGTCGAAAGTGTTTTATGATTCAAATGTTTGGAAGCTGTATACATATTTTAGAATGGGTTTATCACAGCCAAACATTGTGAAAGACTTGAAGTGGAGCCACAAGAAAATTATAGCATGAACCTTCAAGATTTGGCTCTTAAATATTAAAACCAACCCTGTTTATTGTACTGTCGACGGGCCTTTTCTATCTTGATCGTGGGGAGAGGGCATTGCAAAATGAATCCAATAAAGACAAAATGAGAACAGTTATTAGTTGTCAATTTAATACATTATTTTCCAAAAGCATCTCATTGAGTACACATCCTCTAGGCTAGCATGAAGAGCTACATCTTACAGTCATCTACACAGTACGTCAGAGAGGCAAGCGTTCCCAAAGATGTCCTTTGCTGTACCAGAGAATTAAATACAAATTACAACATTTGTACTACCAATGGCACCAGACACTTGTACTAATACAGCGTACGTAATAAGCTTATTTGTTGATATTAAACACATGTATTATCGATAAAAACTGGCATTTATTTCTATACTGACAATTTGTGTCTGTTGCCAGTCAGAGGGAAGATGGTGAAAGTTATTTCTGAATGCAAACAGTCACAACTTCAGGTATTTGTTAAGGCAGTGGCTATGTGATGGAAGTCTGACCGGTTCCTCCTCACTTGTCCAGAGCTTTAGTCATCTCAGGGACAGCCTGAAGAGAACAAAGAGCAGAGGCTTAAATATAATATTTTAACAAACATTTACCTTGACATTATGGCAGGAGAAAACCTGGGATTCTTTCTGTAAAGTGTTTTACTGCTGGAGCTCGCTACAGTGCTGAAAAGGCCAATACAATGTGTGTATAGGGATGGGTACCGAGCCCGATTTATTAAAGACCGTGGTACCGTTAAGCTCCGACGTTAGCGGTCTTTTTATCGGTACTGGAGACATCTAAAAAATATATGTCATATGTATTATTGTTACAAACATTATATTGCAGTTTTAGTTTCGCCAACTCCCTTTCTAATACGCAAAAAGCCTGCAAAAGGCGTCCATGACTATTTTTAGTATTTTCGATCTCTCTCCCCCGCCTGCTTGCGAGGGGGCGGGGCAGTTTACACACACGGCTGCTACATGCAACACACACACATGCGAGATGGTGGAGAGAACGCACTCCGAGGTGTGGTTAAACTTTACCCGTCTCGCTGCTCGTTGCCAAAAGTGCAATAAGAGTTTAGCATGTAAGGGCGGTAACACGAGCAATTTGTCTAAACATTTAGCAAAAGTGCGCCACATCCAGACGGAGGAATGCACCGGGTTCCACTGTCTTTCTGGCAGCTCTGTAGCCCCGTCCACGAGTAACGTTTCCACGTCAGGTGTTATGTATGCTAGCAGCAACACACGGAGTTAACTCCATTATACAAACATGGGTTAATGATTAGAGGTAACTGAGTTATTTAGTTTGTTAAAGTTTCAGCTATTCTGTTCACAATTCTGTCATCAGGTTATTTAATACGATTTGTTAAAACATTGTTGTTTCTTTTGATGTGAAATATTATGTATTTAATTTAAATAAAAAGCAATGTTAGTTTTGTTAACAATTTGTTTAGTTAACCTTTTTTTTTCTTCCAAAAGAACCGATAAGAGTTCTGTTAAAAGACCGGACCGATAAGCAGTATCGATAAAAGTAGTAGTACCGTTAAAACCTTAACGATACCCATCCCTATGTGTGTAATTGTTCCGCTGTACTTTAAAACCAATTACTTGTAAAGTAAACTTGATAACACTGTCGACATATTTTAGGCATTGTTATACACTTCTGTTCTGAATTAACAACTGCTGAGACCAGTTGAGATATAGCCAGGCTTCACATGTGGGCATACATGTTCTCCAGCACCTGCCATTTTCATCTCCAGCGTATTCAGTGATACAAGATGTATGAGTTTATTAAACAAACCATAATGCACCTTTACGCCAACGGTATAAATGAGCAGCACACTGACTTTCATCTGAGATTTATCTAGCGGCTTCAAAAATGTATGTCAGTGTTTGCAAGGTTGACAAATGCAGAGCAAGACTTTGCAGCGGAGGCACCTGGCCCGTAAATGAACACGCTGATAATGCCAGTCGGTGGTTTGAAGCAAGACACATTCAAAAAGCCTTTCAAAGTGAACAATATCAGTATACAATTATTCAAATGTCTCTGCTTGTGAGTGGAGCAGCTTCAGAACTGAATCATCAGTCACTGTCTGAGTTGTCTGAAGTATCAATTGTCTGTTTGGGGGGAAAGTAAAGAGCCCATCCATTTTAATCAGCCGACGAGTGATCACATGTAAGCTGATCTCACCCAGTAGGTCACAACTCCGCTGCCACTAGCTATTATTACTAATCACTTCTACAGAGTTTGTCAGGACACCTGTGCTGCTCATGCACTGCTGAGGGGATAAATAAAACATGACCAACAGGACACAAGTGAAAATATAACCTGCTAGCCTTTCACAAACAGCACTGGACTCCAGTTGGTGATGCCAACACTCCTGGCTCACTATCCTCAAGAACCAGCTGCATACAAGAAAGCTACTACGCGTGTGAAATGTCTGGCAGGTAGAAGCTGAATGCAAAACTAAAGCCATCTTCTGACTAACTATCGATCACTTTTTATAGCTTCTGAGGGGCTAGTTGTTTTCATCTTCAAGCAGACTGTCCTCTGATCAATTCAAGAACTTAATAATTCAACAGTTTAGGGGTTGAATAAGGCATCCTGCTAAATGTATCAGTGAGAAAGCAACTGTAATACCCTCTGACTGTCACTTTTGGCAATCAAAACACAGTAAGTCGTGGCAGAAGGTGCGTAAGCTGTTTTGACCGTTGTTTCCTAATGTTAGATCCTAGTGACATTACTGCAGCAGCATCAATCTCCTTTACCTTGAAAAGATCAGCGACCAAACCAAGGTCAGCCACCTGGAAAATGGGAGCCTCTGGGTCCTTGTTGATGGCAACAATAGTCTGAAGAAAAAGAATAACAGGATTAACAACACGATGGTCCAAACTTAAAGCATAAGAACAAATATTACTTAATAAATATATTCAATTTTTTATCAAAACAGCCCAACATTGGACATCATATTAAAGGGTATGACAACCAGACTTATGTTTGATGCTGCAGCTGCTGCTGTACTCATTTTTGTGTGACACTTACTTTAAATTACCCTATGCAATAACAATTCCTTTGTAGCAAGGCTACATCTGCTTTTACAAATTCTGACGAATGTCTGTGATCGATCAAGGAATTTAAGCTATTTGATATCATTTGTTTTCAGAAAGTCTACATCAAAGGTAGAACGTCTTTTTGGGTTAAATAAATGGGGGGGAAAACAGATCAAAGGAAAAAGCATAGGAAGAAGTGGTAAGAAATGGGAGGTTGGGGAACATGTGGCTCCAGTGACTTTACCTTGCTATCTTTCATTCCAGCCAGGTGTTGAATAGCTCCAGAGATACCGACAGCAATGTACAGCTCCTGAGGACACGAACGGAACACAACCAAACTAGTTTTACTCGCTTGTAGACATGGAGTGTGATCTCTGGCCTCTGGGAAAGGTTCATCTCAGAGCTGACGGACGGGTTAATGACCACGCCGTGTAATCTATCGGAGGGTCAGAGCTGGGGCGGGTGTGCAAAGGGTCAGCCGTCCCCATATCTCCCCTAAACTCACTGGGAAAACCATCTCTGCCATATTAATATTTCAGTGCTTATTTAATGTTGCAGCTGAAACCTCAGAAGAGCATCAGTGTTTCAACACAACAGTGTCTTATGACTACAGAAACCACAACGAATCGGAAGATGTACCCTCCAACACTAGTTTATTGATAGATTCTACTTTAATCTGAAGAGGAGACGATCTTATATGCACAAATGTGAATCCTTTTGAGAAATTAAACAAGATTATAAAAGACATTTATTCAATTTAGCCGAATTCAACCAGCTTGTCATAACATTTGAAAAATCTAATTTGTGCAGTCTCGCCCGGTCTGAGTCTCTGAGCAGGCATCCTGTGCACTCTGCTGTAATGGAGCAGCTAAATCAGTTAGGGCTCTAAATGTGCCATCAAGTACATTTGCCAGGGCCTAATGTGTGGATAATCAGAGCTAGGGTAACCCGGCTGTATCGCATAATGGGAAGTTAACCTTTTAAAAAGGGCAGAGCAGCAACCCTGTTCATACTGAATTGCAAGCGTGCTGTGTAAAGGCAAAAAGGCATTTGACTTAAGCAGGACACATCTGTCCTCTCTGACCTCAGTTCAAGTGTTTCCTGCCTTTTAACATGATTTTAAAAAGGTGACTTCATATTTTGTTATTTAAAAATATACTGTGGATTATTTTTCTTGGCATGCTGTACAAGAGGAATACATTTGAATAAGCACTTCGGGGAAATAATAACTTACCGGCGCTACTATCTTGCCCGTCTGTCCAACCTGCATGTCATTGGGAACATACCCAGCATCCACTGCTGCTCTGGATGCACCAACTGGAATAGGAATAATATGCAATTAAAACTTACATTTACTGAAAACTAATTAATAACACAAAATGAAAACCCCTTTTACCTGCAGCATTCATCTTGTCAGCAAGGTCATAAAGCAGCTGGAAGTTATCTCCACTCTTCAAGCCCCGTCCTGGGAAAGAAACACACCATGAGTCTACTTTGTAACCCCATCACAGAAAGTGGCTTTGCAAACAAATGGAGACGTTGCTTTTTCAGATTCCCACCTCCTGACACCACAACTTTGGCGCTGGTCAGATCTGGACGGTCGTTCTTTGTCAGACACTGCTCCAGCCACTCAGAAACTCCAGTGGGAGCAGGACAGGTAACTGCTGTCAAGGGATACAAGTATCAGAAATGACGATGAGGAACGCTGTATTCAAATATATATATTGTAATGAGAAAAAAAAAAATAACATTTGTAGTTCCTGTATCTTTTTAATCATTTTTAAATCAAAATGAGTCAATCAAATACCTCTCATAGAAACCTATAGCAATACTTCAACATTCATAACAATCATTTCTTTTCATGAATGTCTCAGAGGTCTGCGAGTGAATCTATAAGTTACGGTACCTTCTGCAGATGTAGCACTTCCTCCCTCTGTTGAAGCGGCCTCAAAGGATGTCCCTCTGACGGTGAAGATCTTGATCGACTCATTGCATTTCACAGTGCAGAGAGCATTTCCTATATAAATCAAGATAGTAGAAGCACCAACAAATAATCAATGAAAGCCTTTCGAGCTTATTTGTGTCATATCAAGGCTGTACCAAATCCAGCTAACATGTCGCATGTCAAGGTTACACAAAACATGTGTTAGTTCTTTACCATTATGAAAGGTCTTACCAGCATAAATGGCTCTGACAAAGGTGTCTGGAGACTTGATCTCAATGATATCTGAAATTGGAGCAACATCCAACTTGGCAGCCACTCTGGGGAGCAGGTTCTGCAGAACAAAAGGGTGAGTAAGCAGGGAAGTACGCACTGATCAACCTGGTTGGAGACTTAATGGAAGTTAGATGAACGGACAGTTTTTTTGGAATGGAGGATATTTTGCGAAATTAGCATATTTAAAGCAGAGGCTCTCTTTTTTTTTGTAGAACAGAAGCTCATCTTGACTGGGCAATAAGAGAAGAAAATTGATTTAAACTTTTCAAAACTAAAATATGCAGGTACTGTTCTTGTCCTCGTCTTACCTTACCGAAGGAAGATGCTCCAGCACAGATGTGGGTGAAATTGAATTGCTTCTGTGTTTGCAGGATAAGTGGAGTTAACTCCTCTGAGGAAGAAAAGAAAATCAGACAGCTGACGCTAAATCACGTATCAGGTGCCTTTGACCGCAGCGGTGCCAGTACAGTCCAGCTTTAACATATGAGCACGGGTCTCCTCACCCTTGGTAACTACTGCCAAGATGCCCTTGAGCAAACCAAGCACTACTACATCATCTAGCTGTGAATAAGTCAGAGTGCAAATATGAAGCAGCTTGTTGCGTAAAACAACAACAGAAATGTATAATATATATTTAGCTCTGTGAGGTTGAATAAACAGTAGGCAACAAGTTTCTTGTTTGTTACATACCTGGCAGGGAACCTTTGTACGAGTCATGTTGGGCAACCAGAATCTTCTGCACACCTTGTACTTTGCTCAATTGCTCTACAACCTGAAAACACAGAAAATCTGATGTATCTATATTTCCTTGTTCTATATTATCTTCTTTTCTTAAAGCATGTTCAACATGCACTTTATAAATTATTTACTATACGGTGTCTTTATTTATCAGAATGTTTTTTGCATTACTATATTACTGCAGTTTGGTGAACGTCCAAATGATTTCACAAATACAAAAGGTTTCTTGATCCTTAAACCAGTCAATAAACAAAGCGTTGCCTACCTGGGCACAGTTTGTTCCAGCCACCAGACAGGTTACCTCTCCGCCCAGCTTACTGGCAGCAGTGATGGCATTTAGTGTAATCGGGGTCAGCGTGTCATTGTTGTGCTCTGCGACCACCAAGGTGCTTTGAAACCTTTGGAGGACACCAGTCTGTTGGAGAAAAGGGGCAACATTTCATTTCATGTATTCCCCATTAGCTGAACCAAAGATGAAATGATACTGCCTTATTTAAGACGCATACTGTACACACATGCAACCTTGTTCATATAAATGGACCAGACTAGAGTTGAACAATGAATGAGGGTTAACAAATGAAAACAGGTTTTTCTTAATAGAAATATTTTTGATAATGTATTATTTAATTATTAAAAGTAATGTCCTCTGTAAGGCAAGATTCAAAGTGCTTTACAAAAAACGAAAGACATTAAGAAAATGGCATTTAAAATCAGTCATTAAAAAGAAAAGCTAATAAAATAAACATAAAAAGAAAAAATACATGGATAAAAGTTAAAGTGCAGTTAAGATATGAATAGTTCAATTAAAAGCAGCGGCAAAAAGAAAAGTCTTCAGCCTGGATTTAAAAGTAGTCAGAGTTGCAGCGGACCTGCAGGTTTCTGGGAGATTGTTCCAGATATTTGGAGCATAATAACTGAACGCTGCTTCTCCATGTTTAGTTCTGACTCTGGGGACAGAAAGCTGACCAGTCCCTGAAGACCTGAGAGATCTGGATGGTTCATAATTTAGCAGGAGGTCAGAAATGTATTTTGGGCCTAAACCATTCAGTGCTTTATAAACCAGCAGCAGTATTTTGAAATCTATTCTTTGACACACTGGAAGCCAGTGTAAAGACTTCAGAACAGGAGTGATGTACTGTACTGCTTAATCATTGTGTCCACATGTATTCATTTGTTTGTATTGTAATATCAACCAGTCCTGTGATTAGTTGTATATATATTGTAGTGCCAGTCTACAGCTGCAGACTATCGAAGTAAAACGGGATAATACCAGCCTCATCTGGACAGGACAGAACACTCACTTTATGAAGGTCATTCAAATGAAGGTACACAACAAGAAAAAACCTAAAAAGTAACACATACGAAATTCTCTATAAACCTATTCAATATTGATATATGTCTCATTGAGATTGCATTCAATCTGGTATCAACGATCCATACTGCGTCAATGACAGTTGAACCCTTTCGTAACTGCTGTTTATCGACAGGTTTCATAACTGCGAGGGTAGCTATGCTAACACCAGCTAGCGCTAGCTCAACACAGAAAGCTCGTTTAAGATTTTACAAGGTTTATGCAATGTTGTTGTCAGAATAAGTCAAACAACGCTGTCACACACGTATATAAAATAAAACCACCGTTTGAGAGACAAACATGTTTTACGTAACGTGTTAATTAGCTAGCAAGCTAGCTGTGGCTGCAAAGTAACAAGCAAGCAGAGTGGCATGTTTCAAGATCTTTGTCTGTTTAAAGTTGATAGATCAATACAATATATGTGTAAGTTATAAATGTATAACTGTCATACTCTTACCAGCTGTTTTAGACTTGTTCTGTTGAAAGCTCTGTTCATCTTGGACCCTTCAGATGCTCCTCAGTGCTGCTGCAGGAACAAAACTGTGTCAAAGGTGATCTGACGTTTCCAACGAGTTGTCGCGAGATTAAGACACACTTCCGGTCAGGCTAAAAAATAAAAAACATTGCTAAAGTGTAAATTAAAAAGACAGGTTTTTTTTAATTAGGCTACCAATAAACATATAAACACAATAAAGCCCATGTCCCAAAGAGTACTGTGAGCTACAATAATTTTCATTTTTAAATCTTACAATATATATTACATTACATTATTACATTACATTGCATTTAGCTGACGCTTTTATCCAAAGCGACTTACAATAAGTACATTCGACCAGGAAGACACAACCTTGAGGAAACCAGAATCATATAAGAACATCAGGTTTCAAAGAGCCAAGCGTTTCAATATTACATTTTCATTTTGTAAAAATAAGGCCTTCACTTAGGCTTAAAACATTTGTATTCAATCATTATTAGGCTACTAGAGAATTATTTACTTTAGCCTACCTAAATGAAAGGTTTTCTGGTTTGTTAGATATAATAGTGACTTGAAACGCAAACCGTGAGTGAATTAGGGATAAAGGCAGAGGAAACTGAAAAAAGTAGCCAAAATCCACAAAAACCAGCCCATATGACCGCTATTTATTATTGTTATCATTATCAGATTATACAAATAAGGTTTACTAATTTATCGATAAAGTAGACGATAGGCAAAAAAACGACCTTTTTCTTAGTGCCTTTTATTGATCGGGTCTGTGGACCCAAGATCTCAGTTTCATCCAGTAGAGGGCTCCCTCTAGTAGGGTGAGGTTATTGGTTATCAATTAAAGCCAGTTAAACAAAACAAAAACAAATAGATTGATTAAAAAGATTTTACATTAAACAATTAACCCCCCCCCCCCACCAAAAAAAAAGTAACTATAATAATAATAATAATACAAATATATTACAATCTATATCATTTATGTCCTAAACTAAATCCTAGTAAAACATTTTCTTCAATGTATTTGGGGATGGATCAATTCATGATGTTTTTATAAAGACCATTTTTTTTTTTAAACTAAGAAACTCACAAAATAAACAGTAGGCCTAATAAAAAAATAGGATACTGCGTTGATCCATAAAAAAAACACGAATAAGAGCCCATAAATAAATATTATTATAAAAAACGTGATATAAGACAATAACAATAACTAACACGTTATGTTACAGTAAATCGATAACAAATTATGCTGTGAGCAACAAACAGCGAAATTGCTCTTAAAGTAATAGAGATGTGTCGGCAGGGCTGCAAAAAGATAACAAAAAAAACAACAACAACAAAAATTCTCCCAGCCAGTCCAAAGAGTCAACATGAAAAAAGAGCAGGGGTCCTGGAGGAGATTTGCATGGCACCCTCTCCCTGGACCAACAGCGGTCCAGGTCTGCAGACGTCACTGGTCGATGATCTTTGTTTTCTCCCCACCTCTCGGTGGAGGAATACAAGTTTCTCATCCAGCCAGGGACGGGACGGTCTCCTCTGCCGCTCTTCTCCTCCATCTGTCGGCTTGCACTGGGCTATTTCTCCTGTATGGTGGATATCCTGCTCAATACTTCTTTCTTGGATGATATGGGGGATCATTCAAAAAGTAAGTTACTCGTCTTTCCCTCCTTTTACTGCCATCCTGGGGTTCTGTTGTCAGTTTTTAGTATGCTTTTTAAGACACATCCGGCGTGTGTCTTGGCTTTGAAGATTAATTGCACGATTAATTTCGTCATTTGCAGGATAATACCTGAACCTTAGGCGTGTTCAACTGACTGTCTTAACGAAAAATCTATCTAATTGTCATATAACAATCATTACAGAAACGTATAGTATCTGTTCGTGCGTTTTAAGTGACACATGCCGTATGTTACTGGTGATATTTTTAGCTCCTGTGACTCTTTCTATAATAAGTCTGTAATATTCCTGGAAATACCCACATATGTGTAGTGACACACGCAGCATTTTCCCCCCCTAATGTGAAGGGGTAAAAGGGGTTTAACAGGGATGTCATGGGGATTAAAAGAGTGCGCACAGTGTTGCATTAACGCCTTCCCCTCCGCAGAGAAGTCGGGAATCGCAATGTGTGTGGGCTGTGGAAGTCAGATACACGACCAGTACATCCTGAGAGTCTCCCCGGACCTGGAGTGGCATGCAGCCTGCCTCAAGTGTGCAGAGTGCAGCCAGTACCTGGACGAGACCTGCACTTGCTTCGTCCGGGACGGAAAGACTTACTGTAAAAGAGATTATGCAAGGTAATGCAGCATTTACATAATGTTCAGAAAGAGAAAAGAAAAGAGAAAGTTGGGGATTAAAGGGAGAAATTTTATAGGAAATTCAATATTATTATCCTATAATGCTTGATTAAACTCCTAAACACCTGATCTTTTTGTATTTTTTTAATATTTATGTTGCATTGTTGGAGGAATCTGTGACTTAATATGTGTATTGCACAACTTCACTGTAGCTGTGTATATGTCATTAAACCTTTTTTAACCTTTAATAATATTGCAAATATGGTGTGCTAATGAAATTGTGTATGCTGGACCTGAATTAGATTTGTGTTGCAGGCATTCCGATTAATATTATTTATTTCTGTCAAGTTCACAGCTGTTTAAGCTTGTGTTAATGGGAAGAGATCGAAATCAGATTCCTTTAATTCAACAACTTTTAGGGCTATGAGACCAACACAGTCTCCTTGGTCCTTTTCAGGTTATTTGGCATCAAATGTGCAAAGTGTAACATGGGCTTCTGCAGCAGCGACCTGGTGATGAGAGCTCGGGATAACGTGTATCACATGGAGTGTTTTCGGTGCTCGGTGTGCAGCCGTCACCTCCTGCCGGGGGACGAGTTCTCTCTGCGGGACGATGAGCTTCTGTGCCGGGCGGATCACGGCTTGCTGGTGGAGCGGGCCTCTGCAGGCAGCCCGCTGAGCCCGGGGAGCGTCCACAGCCGACCACTGCACATCTCCGGTAGGAAACACACCGTTTATTATTAATCAAAAATAGTGCACGAAAATCACCTGGAAAGGCCTACACTTGTGCATTATTAGTAATATTATTATTATTATTATTGGCAATACTATTATTATTTTTATTATTCTACTGCTTAACTTTGTTGAAAACGTTTTTTTTTTAAGAAAGTCCACTAAAGAATATTTGGTTTGGGCATTAATGTTTCATATCACGTGTTATAATGGTTCTGACATACATGATGACATTTATTTATATATTTATTATATTTTCTATATCCTCTGTATTGTTGCATATGGAAGGCCTATATACAGTTTGTGTAGGCCTATAACGTTGTATGGGTGTAGTCTTATAATAGTTTGGCATTTAAAAGCTAATATTTCTATAATTGCAGATGCTAATTTGTTTCTTTAATTTCGTGTTTCTATATTTTTGTTGTATTTATTTTTCTAACTATTTTAAGTATCTAATACAAACGAATATTTTCCTTCAGAACCAGTGTCAGTCCGGCATCCTCCTCATCACCGGAACCACGGCCACAACAAGACTGAGAAGACGACCCGGATCCGGACGGTGCTGAACGAGAAGCAGCTCCACACCCTGCGGACCTGCTACAACGCCAACCCGCGACCGGACGCTCTGATGAAGGAGCAGCTGGTGGAGATGACCAGCCTGAGCCCCAGGGTGATCCGGGTCTGGTTCCAGAACAAGCGCTGCAAAGACAAGAAGAGGACCATCCTGATGAAGCATCTGCAATCACAGCACCACAGCGAGAAAACCGTGAGTAATGTTATGCATTTTCTTTTTTTATTGAATTATTATGCTATTCCACAACCCAATGTATTTGGAAACTCCTGCTTATTAGGCTTTATTTCCTGAAGGCTATACTGTTAAATTGTCCAGCTAAACGTGATTAATTGGGTAAAAACATGGGAAACTCAATAAAAGTTTTGTGAATGATCAGGCAACCGAATAATGTACATATGCAATCTTATTATCACACCTCTGCTGGATAAATTAAAGAAGGGAATCATTTTAAAAGGTTATGTTGTTATAGATAACATTTTGATTTAATTGAATATTTAAAAATCCTACATAAACACAGACTGTTAATTGTGAGAAAGGATATGACTCTAAGAATAACATGTAAAACAAACACTGTTGTTTTGACGTCATTTGATATACAATTTTAATTTTAAATATACAGGTTTTAGCCTTTATTTTTCATAAATCAGAAAATAATGGTAAATTGTGAATTATTTTTAAATAGAAAATAAATGTACATTACATACATTGGAAGAGACAACATCCATTGTATCATTAACTACTGCAGAATTAGATATATGCCATTTTAAAGGCAAATTAAAACATTTAAAACATGTAAAATACAAATGGCTGATTTTAGAATGCATTTCTACATACTTGTAACAAAGAAGTTACATCCTATCTGCATTTTTTGTTTGTTTTTGCTCATAATTCGTAAATGACAAAAAATGATGCTATTTATTTCTGTAGTGGCTGCAGAGCAGAACATATTTAACCCGAAGTGGCTTTACACCAGACTGCATCATTGGCTAATATTTGGGGCGAACTAAGTGTTTTTCGTTCTTCTTGCAGAACCTGCAGGGCATGACAGGCACCCCCCTGGTGGCAGGCAGTCCGATCCGGCACGACAACAGCGTGCAAGGGAATCCTGTGGAGGTGCAGACCTACCAGCCCCCCTGGAAGACCCTCAGCGACTTCGCCCTGCAGAGCGACCTGGACCAGCCCGCCTTCCAACAGCTGGTATGGGATTACATTGAACACATTCTGATGAAATAAAATGATAGGCTGTTTAAAATCATACAAAGGGACTGCTAAATTCACATTCAGAAAAATAAATAGAAGAGTTTTAAAACTGAATTAAAAAAGAATACTGTTTAACTTGTTTCTTTAATTAAGACGTTTTGAAACGCATGTCCTTCATTTCGTTTAAAAACAATGCTTGGATAATTTAGTAATATTGACGCCTTTGATTTCAAACCATAAAAAAAGCTGTAGCCTATCAAATTTGTAGGACTCCTGTGAGGTCAGTTGATATGATGATACGGTAAAGTCTATATTGTTTTGATAGATCGGTCTGATATTTTGTGAAAAAAAAGAAAACCATATTTAAATGTAAAGAAAATATAGGCAAGGCTACAACTTCAATACAAGTCCTGGTCATGAGCAAATGCACATGAGTGTGGCAAGTGAGAATAAAACAATCTGTTTAAAAAAAGAAAGTAAAATGTTTATCGTTGTTGATCTGACTAGACCTGACTTCCGTTGCTTCCTCTGGCAGGTGTCATTTTCTGAGTCGGGCTCTCTGGGCAACTCCTCGGGCAGTGATGTGACCTCTCTCTCGTCTCAGTTACCGGACACACCAAACAGCATGGTGCCGAGTCCCGTGGACACGTGAAGAGGCCTCGAGGTCAGCTGGAGCCGCCGAGCGCGCACCCGCGTCCTCTGCATGGGGACGCGCAGAGACCTCTGTGACATTCAATCAAAGAAAAACGAATTAAAGGACCAGGATGGATTATGCTGCAGGATACATTCATGTGACGACCGGAGGATTGGAGGACTATTCCCTTTACATTTAACCGTTTAAGCTCATTGTGTTGCTCAAGGACACTTCGGCAGGACACACGGCTGTTGATGGACTTAATGGGCTTCTAGTTATGGGACATTTTACCATAATGCCAATACCTGAACTGGCCATAGCGTGGTGAATATTTTACGGGATTCAAACACGTGAACCTGTATTGGACGTCCTAAGGTTACATTGTGTTTATACAAACTGTGTAGATGTGCATGATTTGTAAGTTTCAATATCGTCTCTTGTAAATTAATGAAACAGAAAATAAGTTATTATTATTATTTATTATGAAGACAGACATAGCCCGAGCTTATCAATAAAATCATAGTTTCAAATGATGATTGCATGCAAATTCAATTTGTTTCGTAAAACTGAAGATTTCTTTTAAATAGGCTAAATGAATCATTTTAAAGGTCAATGGAAACTGCTGCTTATAATGCTTGACACTGTTTGAGTTGGAGGTTAGAGTTGAAATAGCTTCCCAGCTTCTGTACTACAATTCAACATTTTACAAGGGCTAAAACGTATACAAATAAATACTTAAACTCAAGCTATATTTCAGCATTTTTGGATGCTCTTCTGTCAGCTTCAGGTCACAAACCCTGAGGTGGCAGTAAAGAAGCTCAGCTTATATTTAGGCCTGCTCAGTTTCTGAGCCAAGTGGATCAGTAACTGATGGCTGACGAGATATTATTAAGCTTTTGGCCCCTCTGTCATAGGTCCCTGAATTAGACGCGACAGACTGAGGTATGAATACGCATCATCACAACATCTTCCTTACAAAATAAAATAGAAGATCATGGCGTTAAAACAAACATTTAAATCTATATGAATAATGCGGTTTTCCTGTAATGGTGATACAACGATCAAATGTTTCTTATTTAGACAAATGTCACAGTATCATACCGACCTGGGGCTTATGGTTACACGTCTAGACAGAGGAGAGGCAGCGGGGCCGCTTATCTGCTGCTGGCATCAGCTGCAGGATACACTGAATGGACCCAAAACAAAGCGCGCAGCCGCGAGAGGGGACTCCCAGCCCGCGGACGCATCCTGGCGTGTCTTCAGTTTATTTTCATTCCAGTAGGAATCCTGACCGGCAAATAGCCGCTGGACAAAAGAGCATGCAGGTCAAGCCGGGACTGACACACTACACCTCAACAATTTGTTTGGGAGGATCGGCTTTTATCAGTTGAAGGAAGTAGAGTCTCATTGAAAGTCAAAATCCTGTTAAGGCTTTAAGACATGCTAATAATTATATCTTCTAAAACAGCTACATTTAAGAAGATAATGTGAATTTGAAACGTACCTAACAGGGCTATCTAACTGCCCCCAAACATTACATTATATATGCTCACTATACATTTCAAAATAAAACACCAAATGTAAACATGTAAGGAATATTCATTTTCAACACCTTCCACATATTTAACATCAACACTGTCTTCAAATTTGAACTGGGCAAGCTGGAATGAATGCTTCAGCGGTTTCACACTGCAATGCAAGTTTTTTTTTTTTTTTTAAATTAGATTTATTTTCCATCTTATTTCTTAAGCCTTATTTAGCTAATCTCTTCATTTTAAATACACCAATCAATTTACTTTC
The DNA here is from genome assembly GCF_902827115.2 of Pseudochaenichthys georgianus. NCBI lineage: Eukaryota > Metazoa > Chordata > Actinopteri > Perciformes > Channichthyidae > Pseudochaenichthys > Pseudochaenichthys georgianus. The sequence goes on along the minus strand of NC_047508.1, from coordinate 28,850,853 downwards.
AATAAATCAGTGCAAGGCAAGTACAGAGGAAGACTGCCTCCTTTTACATTTCACACCATTTTGATGACAGAGTCACATTCTCTGACATTAAACAAAGCATTGTTTGTATGCAAGTATCTATCAAATCATAGACCCAATAAGGACATCTTCTTTAATTTAATTGAGGGTTATAACATACATAAATACAAGACCAACCACCGAGTCTTAATAGTATTTAACTCAATGGTCAAATAAACTTTGTACAGTTCACACAGTAAAATCAAAGAACAATACATAGCCATCATATTTTTATTTTGCATGTTTAAGGTAAATAAGTCAATAAATTATATTAATTTGCATGTGCCTCCTAACAGAGAAATATAACAAATATAACTCTTAACACAAGTTTGTAATAAAGGCAGGCCAGGTACAGTAACTTTGAACCAGCATTAATGTACGAAGACAATAAAATAACATTCTGGCCATTCACATTCAAACATGACACAAATACAATAATGAACAGTATTAATGAAAACACTTGGTATATTATAAATTACAGTATAAGTAAATGTTTCAGGTTTAACTGCTTGGAAAACACATCAATTTCTATCTACAACAGAAACAAAGAGAAAACAGACGAGTCGTTTAGACATTAAATGAAAAAGATGTGCATGTGTTCTAACTGCAAAGAACAACAATACATTTTGTGCAAATTTGTCATAAACTCCAATCTGATTTCAAATAAATCAAAACACAGCCACACACTGAGGATAAGGCTTCACAATCTTAATGTTTGACAAAGTTTGAAGAACATATAACTAGGGTACAGACTTTAGGTGAGAAACAAAAAAACCTAACCAATTTCACATCTCACGTTTCTTTAGAAGTGTTTATACTGCGCTTATCCATCTTGAGGACAGTGTGCATCTCCATCACTCTTCCTGTTTCTTGAAAAAAAACTGCAGTGCCGAGTCCCACTGATCTCTTGGAAAGCGGTTGGACAACTCACAGTAATCCAGCTGCTGGGAAACTTTGCACACACAGAGAAGAACAGCTTCATTATACTGGGCAGACAACCTATTAAAACTAGCAAGAATCAGGATTTCATTCAAATAAAAGACATTAATCACAAAGAAATGTACAAAGAAATACGTTTATCTTAATATTAGAATATGGGAAACCTACATGCCTGTTTGGCATGTATAATCAAATATATAAAATGAATACAATATAACATTTTTGGTTATGCATTTGATATTTATCAAAATAACTTACCCGTGTGCTTTATTTTGTTGTCTGAATCTTTCTCATTTGTAGCACAATCCTAGGGGAGAATATAAGAAGCATTAGTTCCAACTATAACGGTATAATGCAGGGTTTACTTTTCAGAAATTGTCATTATAATTTACTATTCAAAATTAATATCTTTGGTATAATGAGTGATAAAGACATTTAGGATCAAACCTTGGAGGAATGTTCTTGGGGTTAACGCAACACTAAGGGCAGCGGGGTAAGACCCCATGCATTATTGCTTTGTTTGAAAGAAATGACAATAGCTTGTCCCCCTTTGAATGGAAGTTAATCGGTGTCTAAACAGTGGTGGTTGCAGAGTGGTGAGGGGCGTGTTGTCAGAGGAAGATGAAGGAGACAAGCTGTTTACTGGGAGTTGAACCGGTGGCAGGTAAATCCACTGTCAAGGAAGACATTTATCTTTGTAAAATCCTGCTTGTTACACATGCACCGTGCTCCAGAGAAGCAACTGTTATTGAGCCCATGCAAATAATTAATTGTGTTTGGACATTTTATTTAAAAAGATAAAGCCACATATGTTGTTTTTGATATTTAGTACATCTTTTATTTGTTTTGGCCATGGTATTACAACCATGAAATCTGTGTGCATCTGTGTGAAAAATAATGACTTATTTATGTGCAAACATATACCACATATGGGCCCATGTCCCCATATTTACCTGAATGAATGTTGCCAGCAGCACACAGCTCATCTCCTGCTGCAGGATGACCTTGTTGTGGGAGTTGTTGTAGCAGGCGGAGATGAGGGAGGGGAAGAGCACTCGGATGAGGCGTGGGTGGCTGAAGTACTGGAAGGGCAGCTGACACAGTTTCTGCAGAACGCTGGGCTGGCGTCCAGACTGCACTATCACCTGGAACACACAGGGAGAGGGCCAGTCACTCACTAAGCCCATCAGGGGCACTGCTGGTTGTAAATCCCCGCCCTACGTCCCTCCCACATGTAAATCTGCCACTAAAACAACACACAAACAGCCATTAGGAGGAGACCTGGGGGGCACAGCCTCCCACCGCGCAATTATGGGCCGTAAAACACAATGATGGGATGTTTTTGTTCTTCCTTTGTACCAACAGCAGTAGCAGAGCTGCTATAACATAACAAGGAAATGTGAACTGATGTCATTATCAGCGGTTAAAACTTCACTTTTGTGTGAAGCTCTCTGAGCAACAGTGAAGTTCAGAATCAGTGAAGAAGCTTGTAACTGGAGTGAAGCTCAGGTTGAGAGGGCATTCGTAGTGCAACAGGGGGAATAAAGAGGAGGGGGGGGGGGGAGGATGAGGGTGACAAACCTCCACCAACAGTGTGGCCACCCCCACTTTAAGAAATGAGCAATAACATTAATGGTATTTTCACCCTGCCGACATCCTGCTCTGCATCACAGCCCGTCAATCACACACCAACACATCCGACCGGGCCACCAGTATTCAAACCAAATCACTCCCAGACACATTTGATTAGAAAGGAGACCACTGCAAAGGGAGGGGTCCCGGCCTAATGCTCTGGTCATCTCCCCTGAGCCTGGGAAGACCATGAGCACCCCTCAGAGCCGGGGGTCAGCGTGCTAAATCCTGCCTGCAATACTTCACAGTTACAGACCACGGGACTAGAGCCTCAATCCCAATGGAAACCAGAAGGCCAAGGTAAGGTCCCCAAGTCACGGTGACATAAATTCACCAGATTTACAAGATTTTAAAAATACACTCTGTCCTTTGATAATGCACTCCAAGTTTGAGCAGCAGGATAAACAAAGCGATAATTCATTGCTTTTATCAGTTCAAGGTGAAGCTTCTCAGAGCTGCCGTCTACAGCGGCGTTCAAAGGAACACAGAACAGTGCCATTTCCCATCATCCTGTGTTTAAAGGGCCCATATGGACAGGTCAAACAGTCTGAACCTTAATGCAATACAACTACTTGAAAACGTTAAGAGCACCGAATTTGTCAACTTGAAATCAAAGTGTTAATTTTTTAAGCTGAGAGAACATGTATTTCTGGTCTGATGTGTTTCGGCGAGAGACATTTTGAATTAAAGGACGGTCTGGAATACGTTACAAAGATGTAGACCGCTCTGTGAATCTGTGTGCGTAAGAGTGGAAGAAAAAAATCCCCACAGTTTCACAGACTCAATAAGTGTTTTCACAAAGGAATGTGGGGCTAGTTGGAAAAAGTCATCCACTGACGGAAGGAGAAAAAAAAGACAAGCTCTGGTTGTTTTCAAAAGTAGAGCTGCTTATTTTCAGTTCATATAGTTTTTGTATTTTTATGCTACTTTCTACTAAATCCTACATCATCATATCTATCTTGTCTGTTGCAACACAGCCTAAAGACAAACTGGCATTGGGGGGGGATCGTAAATTCATGCAGCTGAATTCATTTGAAAGCCAAAACCATGATTCTGCAAAAGCTAAAGAATCTATTCATTCTTGGGACTTAATCCCGAATATTTATGGTTTAGGTATCATAATTTAACACCATAGCGAGTGTTGGATGTTAGAGCTGGGGCTCTGAGAAGATCCAACCCACAAATCACCCAGCAATCTCATAATCCTCGGCTTCGCACAGCTCCATCTTCAGCTGCCTAAACAAATTGTCCACCTTCAAGTGCCTGATGCAGAAAGACATAAAACAAAACCTGGTGGCAGCAAGAGCACGGAGGTCACAGGGAAACCGAGTCCCCGGCCAACTTTCCACGCCTCCACCAGGTGAAGAGCAATACCAGAGCCCGAATGGTTTCCAACTAGAGATTATGTTGTGGCGGTACCTCTCCCCGCTCAGCTGAAGTATCTGCAGCTCAAAAGCTGACATCATAAAACTAACAACAAGCATCTGAAGCCATGCATCTGGCACTCGCTTATAACGCAGTAAAAACTCAAGTGTCTTTGGCTGCTCTGTTTTTTTCTTAAGTTCATAGATCTGGCATTTTCAAACAGAGCTGAGTTTTATGACATAACTTCCTTACTGTCCACAATGACAACAAAGAGTGTGTAAAGTTAATGTTCTGAAACGCAAACAAATTCTCGGGGAAAAACCCAGAATCTAAGATGAAACTAAGTTAAAACAGATTTAAGAACGCAGAACAAAAAGAAGAGGCAGCCATCACCCAGCGGTGCACAAATTCATAAATCTGAAAAAAGCATAATTAGCCTGCATGCGGCTGCACCGATGCTGGGTGAGGGGCAGAAATTAAGACGATGAGGGACAATCTTGGATGTGTGGAAGAATCTCCATTCATTGCAGCGTCTAGACGGCGTGAACACCTCAGGAGGAACCAGTGTCAGAGCAGGGCCGTATATCTGAAGCTTGAATCCACAATACAAACCAGAACCACCAGTGGAACTGCCTTACTGATAAGACAAGCGGCACAGCATACACCACAAAACTGTTTAGTGGCTCTTTACAACATTTACAATGGCTGATTGAGACGTGCACAGGACGCTGTGTAAATTACCTTGGGACAATTGGATGCTAGCGAGGCAGACATTGACATACACACTCCAACTTGACTTTTAGGGCGATAGACAGTTGTTTTAAAAACCCATAAAAAAATGCTGTTTAGACAAAAAAGCTTAATAACTCTTTATTTATCTCTATGAGCTAAGACTGTCATTCCGTCCCAGATCTTTACTGCTGATAATTCTGCTCGGAAGCCAACCTGACGACAGTGTTACAGACAAATGGAAACTCCTCACTGAAAGGTACGCGGGGATAAAAATGTCCTCAGCTTCACTTAAAGTCAGTTGGACCTGCGTTCACCCTTGAAGCAGAGAGTAAATCATCTACCGAGCTAACAATCAGGCCCTCTCCTGCCAGTCAGCGGAGAGTGTGTCTGTCTGTGTTCCTCTGCCTCTGTTTACTCTGCCGGGTGATACAGAGTGTGCATTCCCGGCTGCTGGCTCCCTATGGTCTGCACGAGCTGCACTTACCCTGCAGGCAGTGAGGGCTTGGTTGTCTTGGCTGTAATGGACTGCTGAAGGGAGCGTTTCAACATCAGGTTAAGAATTACAGGCCCAAAGCTTGGCTCGGGCCTGCAGGGTAGAGGAAACGCCCTCGTAGAGAATGGGAAGAAGAGGAATGACCCCACAGATAAGGCTGAGATCTGGAGATGTGTGTGGGATGTGAGCCATAGCTCATGGGATGCGTACAGGTATAAAGAAAACAGTTTACGAAACAGAAGCACAGAGGGGTCAGGTAATCTCAAGAGCTAGTGCAGGGAAATCGATCCCATTACATTTATAAAACGTCCATACGCTAGCTGAAATAAGACCTGCCTCTGTGTGTATCTTTGTGTTTAGCCCACTCTGCTTGCGTGTGTGTGGCCATTTTCCATGTAGTGAAAAAATGCAAAGTTTTCTTAAGATTTCCACACTCTCAAATTGCTTGTCTCTTTGTCAAACACAAGCGGGAATCTGGTGGTTTAACATGTCAACAGTTTACAATTACAGTCTCGTCAGCTCAGAGATTCAATGATCATCACCACGGATGATTCACAAGTGAATCACCGTATTCAAAGACAAGGAGATTACCGGCGCATGTCTCTTCAGGGAAAAAGGAAGTACAGTTACACGTCAGTTGTAAAAACGGTGTAATGCGTTCTGCTTTTTTTGTCAAAAGGTCTCAACGGGCCTACCTAACAAACAATGAAACATATGGCTACATGGCTCTGAGGCCCCCACGAGCAGAAGCACACTTGAAAAACACACAAGCCTACATATGTCACTCTCCCAATGGCTTTTTGTGTGACAAGGTGAATTATTCATGCCCCCAGTGCAGGGGGAATACATCACTTCATATAGTGCTGCTTCAAAGTGTTGCTTTTTATGAGCAGCCTTATTTCTAAAGCGTATATATATATATATATAAAAACAAAAGCTGGTGTGCCGACAGTGAATCAGCAGTCTCTACGACCGCACAGCCCTGGGTCGCGCCGCTTTTGTGTTCTGCCACTGCTTACATTAGCTTGAGAAAAGCTCAGGCTGCTCTAAATATTCTCCTTAACGCCATCCATCTTTGCGCAGAACTGAATGGACCCGTTCCAGAAACTGGACCACTGGCAAAGATCAACTCTCTAAAGAGGTTGTGTGGGATCTTGTTTCCCGACAATATATTTACTTCAATATGTCCTTAACTGGAGGAAATGTGAAAGGATTTTTTCGTCGTTGTTTCTTTCACTTGAGATATACTTATTGGCAGTGGTTGTCGAGGAATGACAGACTCTGCATTAAAGGATCAACATGTTTTTTCCCCCACTAAATACAGTCAAGCATGGCTGCTTGGTTAACGCTTCTCTGGTTGACCAAAGACGATTCATCCGTCACCCGCTTAATTTAATCATCAGTCCTCATTTAATTATTCAATATAAAATGCAAATTTCCAACAGATGCTAATTCCGTTCATCAGAATAATTAAATTGCATAGAAGCTGAGAGAAAAAAGAAAAGCGCCTTTGACTGGAGGAAGATCCTTTAATAGAAGTAAGAAATCTGCTAAATGAGAATGGGTAATCAGACCATAAATTGTAGTGATGGGGGTTGACTGCGACCGTGCGGACGTAAATGACATATCAGAGGTTTGAGAGCGAAGCTGTGGCTGCTGCCTGTGTGGGTCAGGCTTAACATAATCAAAGCCCAGCCAACTGTAGCATGGCTAATCAGGGGCCCGGTAGACGGGCCATGCATGACAGCCAATTACACAGCAGCCAGGTCTGCTCCATCACATCCTGCTCACTTCCACACAGCCCCCTAAGTAGTTGTAACACCGGGGCCAGCACGCCGCTCTGCTTTAGCAGCAGGAACAATGGGTCACTCTGTGGTACAATAGACGACACAAGGACCAAGAGCAGGAGGGTGCCAAGTCATGAATCTTTGAACAGGTGCTTTTTGTTACAATTACAGAACTACACCCATTTCTGACAAATAATACATGAACAGAACAATGGTAAGATGATATTAACAGTCTGTTCTTGACAGCTTTCAACAAAGCATTACATGTAACTTGTGCTAATAACAATTAAACAATTAGTAGATTGACAGAATTGTATTTAATCCAAATGTATCAATTTTAGGAATTTCTTAATTAGAAGCTCTTGATGATTAATTAGATGAGTTGATAACTTCGTGGAAAGAAAATGAATACCCAACAATTGTGATATTCAAACACTTGATAACAGGATTTGATTTTGTTCACATATTAACAACAAGCAATTTGAAGATAATAGGTTTATAGGTAATTAAAAGAAAGGTTAAACCATTTTGAAACATTGCTAAAAAATGTTATTAAAAAAAAGCAGGCATGGTGTTAAAGTCATTTGAAACTGAAAACAGACAATAATTGGAGACTTTGTTATAACCATTAAGGGGTCGTTAGTTGTGTATTTTTACCTTTTATTTTACTGTTGGCCTGACAAATAAAACAAAAATCACTTATAAAATGACTATATTTAAGATGACTTTTAAACCAGTTAGAGAATACAATACAAATAGAAAAAGTACGATTAATAACAAAATTACAATTACAGCTTTAACCATAAACAGAAATACTGTATATCTCATTATTTAAAGTACTTTGGTTATGTTAAACTTTTTATTTTTTTAATTCTGTGCAGTCAGTGCAGGGTCTAGCTGGATTACCTGGTTGTCTGTATGGTTAACGGTGAAGTATCCCACACAGATGATGACATCGTGCAGCAGCTCTTCAGAGGCGTGCTGTGTGCAGTACCAGAGCAGCGAGCTGACGATGTGTCGGAAAGCCAGAGACAGGCCCTCGGCTCCTAGCACAGACTGACAGGTCACAGACAAAACACATGTTTTACAGTTAATTATGCGTACATAGTCCATGTTTGTGATTACAAAGAGCTCAATACAAAAACAATACCACGTAATGAATGACTATAGAGTACAAGCAACTCAACCGGGGATCCACCATAAAACACCCCAATCCCGCTCAGAGATGAGACGCTAGGAGCTGCTCACAGACAGTATTTATTAAACATGTCAGTGTGACAGAGCACCATAAGATCATCACTAGTCCTCGAGAAGTTTGGGTGGGTTAGCATTTGAACATCCTTAAAAGCAATACATGAAAATAAAAGGCTGTTTTCAGGCCTCATAACATATGTAGGAGACATATTCAACTCATTGAAACATTGAAGCTAATGTCAAATGAACCAAAAGCAAAATGTTATTTAACAATAAACAAAGAAATGACAAGGCAACCCTAACCCAGGAAGACCGCAAAGCAGGGAGGAAAATACATTTATGTTTTGAATCTTTTTCTACATGTATTTTGAGGATCACACATTTGTTGCTGCCTATTCTGCAAACATCACAACCAGAGAAACATTTCTGAAATTCCTCTAAACATTTACAACCTAAATTCTGATCATCCATCAACCACAGCACATTTTAGCTGGTACTGTGCAGGTAATGAGAAACACAAGGGGATTACAACTCTGGGCCAAAAAAAGAAACATTATTTAAAATGTTCTTTAAACTCAGGCTGTGAAACGCTTTCATTTCCACCTGTTTTGAGTTGCCAGAATGTGGCAGGTCCGTGAGAGGAAGCCACTACAAAGTAATAACCACAAGACATTAAAATAATTAACGGCATTCTGGCTTTCTCTCGTGCCGTTGCGTCTGTGTGGTGACTTCTCACAGCGAGGCCGTCTCCATCTCCTCTTCCTCAGGGTGGGTAATGTACGGCCCTGCATACAGTGATAATCACTCGTGCTTCAACCTAACGGCTGACTCGTGGGCTCTCCTCAACCCCAACAACTGACCCCGGGTCAGAGGGCACCTGTGTTTATGTCCACAGGTCAGCTGTGTCCTGAGGAGAGTAACTTGTCTTCCAAAGGCTCTGAACAAAAGGAACCAGCATCAATCTGATCATGTTTACAGTTTTATTAGATCTAGTGAGGATAATATAAATATTTGTAGGCACTATTTTGACAGGACAAGTCATTTGAATGACTCTTTTTAAATGTTTATCCAAATACAAGTTGGTTAAGGTGAAGGGACAACATTATTGTCCTGCAAACCTTGTACTGTGAATAGCAGTTTAAAAAAACGTGATGTTTATCTACAAAACAAAGACAAGTAATTTGTGACCAATAGCTAAATCTGCTAGATCTTTAAGGAATCTTTATTTTTGTTCCAAGTAAAATTAAAAAAGATAATATATTTGGGAAAATACCTGGAAGGCGGACAGGTCAAGCAGGGCAAAATTGTTGAGGAAACGGATGCCTTGCAAAGCCACCTGGATGACCCCGGGGCCGTAGGGTTCCTGACTCTGGGAAGAGGACTCGGGAGAGAAACTGTGCAGCAGGATACAATATAAAGTGTGGACCACTCCCACCAGGTCTGTGGACCGCAGCAGGGCCGTCAGTCCAGTCGGGTCCTGACGTTTATTGTCAAATATACTGGGAGCACTGGAGAGGAGGAGAGGGGAAAGTGTGGGGTTAGCCAAAGCAACAATAAAAGTTATGGCTTGCATGATAAACATATCACAAAGACAGCGGGGACCCAGATTGCAAGAAGGGATCTTTTGAATAATTTGAAAGAAGGAATTAATAGGAAAACTGCACTTCAAAGTGTCACATTTTTATTATTTTATGTCCAGTAAATATTACATTTGTTCAATAAAATAATGTTTCCTCTTGTTTTTTTAAATGTAACAACATTTTAGCAGTATACTGTAAGAAGCAGAAAGGTGGCACTGAGTTTTTGTAAGTAATCGATTTGAAAAGACGTGTTGCATATTTTCCTCATATTGTATATACAGGTAATACTGTAAGTATTACCTGACTGAACTTACTGCTGCAAGTTTGCGATGTGTAACATATTCACATTTTGGCTCCAATCTTCTCCCTATGTTCATCTTTAGCTCTTCCTGTGCTTTTGTGTATTTATGGAATAACAGTTATTAAGTCTTTGCATGCAAGAAGCTTGACTCTGTTTGCCCTTTTGACTTAACTAGTAAGATTTACTGCAAGCCAGTTTGGGTTCATTGAAGAGTGGGACTTTAAAGACTCAAGATGGGCTTTTCCGCTCCCGCTCTAGCTTCAGTAAACACAGTTAATGCCGTGACGTGAAGCTCATGGCAGCGACTTCAAGCTGGCAGATAGGACTGAGCGGCCTGACAAGGTGCTGAGAGCTCTGGCACATTTCATCAAGGTCGGCCTGAGAGGATTCAAGGTGATATGTTTGTTTGATTCCAACAAGATGCCACCTTGTTGGTTGAAGGAATTGGTGACATCATCCTTTCACTGAACGTAGCATTGAACAACAAAGCCAGAGATAACGCTGGCTGGAAAGAGAAGGTGCTTTCATTACAAACATGACAGCATGGGGAAGTGGATTCAGTCTAGTTCCTGTTTAAGGAAATGTGTCGCTTAAAAAGATAGACATTAAGGTGAGGAATCAAATCATATAATCTAATCGTAGAACTATGAACAGTTACAAACTTTAACAAAACAAAATCTGAAATAAGTTCAAACGTATTATTTAAATCATATCAGTGTCTGCACCGTCAACTGGACTAAAATTACATCATTATCGGACATTAAAAAGAACCCTGCTAAAGAAAAGGAAATTAATTAATGTAATCAAGTTGTTAATTATACTCGGTTGCAATTCAGTTTAAAACCTAGGCTAGTAAAGACACAATTTAAGAGTACCGCAGCACAAGCTATGATTTGCAGCCATCTAGAATGGAGGGTGTGGGACCTCTGGATGGATCTTACAGTGCATGCTGATACTTGATGTTAGCCAACAGGCTCTGCGTGAAATATGCTGCTAGGCAAGAACACAGCCTCCTAATGCCATTATAATCCCCTGACGCAGCAACTGGCATGGCCAAAATATTCTACGAGCCCACTGAGCATTTGTATATATGACACACGGAGAATCTTGGCAGAGCGGAGTTGCTGGCTGCGGTATTGATCATGAAACTGGGCTCACTTAACCTGAAGAGTTTGACACTATGTTTTCTCACAGTTATTCAGTGACAAACATGCAGTCGTGCTGTAGCTGCCTCCTACTGTGAAGCAGCTGGTCATTGTTACTGCACACTGGGCGCTTCATAAAGATCTTTAAGAAAAGTGGAGTTGTTATGAAAAGAAAACATAGTTTGCTCAATTGTTAGCTAGATTCTGTATGACAAAGTTCCTTCCAGTTCAAATGTCAGTGTAATGCGCGACATCAAAGCATATCTGGCCCTGGTAGCACGGTCAGCATTTTAAGTGAGGAATTGTGGTAGTGATGTCCCTTGGTGTGACTGTGTGCGTAGCCTCTGTCAGCGGCGCCACTGAACCTCTCTGAGTGGAGGTCACTGTAGCACACGTGGGTGGGCTCCCCCCACGCTGCAGGCTAAGGTTTATGGTGAGTGACAGAGCGCTGGGTCAAGTAGATGCCTATCTCTATCTGCAGCAACGACAGCTTAGCTAGCTGGCTGGAGGAAACGACCTGCTGGCTGATTGCAGAGGAACCACAGTCTTTGTTTGAGTAACTCGGCCTTTGTGGAACCTTGTGACATTAAAGAACTGACAGCGACTCGGTCTCCGTCATTTCGCGCAGAGAGAAAGGTGTGGGTGTGTGTGTGGGTGTGTGTGTGTGTGTGTGTGTGTGTGTGTGTGTGTGTGTGTGTGTGTGTGTGTGTTTGAGGAAGATCAAGAGATCACAGAGATGTTTGTGCTGTGAAAGAGACATGCTTACCGTCCAGTTACGACAAAACACAGCCTACACATGCTGTGCAGCAGAGCTGAGGCTTGCTGGAGGAAAGCGGACACCTTGGGGTGCTCGTCCACAGGACCTTGGATCGACAGGAAGCATCCGTACAGCTTGTCAATCAAACTCATGTTTACTACATAGCTGGAAGAAACGCACAAAGAGAAAAGAACACGATTTGGTTAATGCAGTTTTCCCCAAATGTTTAAAGAAACGTGACTTTCCTTATAAAAGCTCATCTCACACAGGCAAACAAAGGCCTTTACTGTGCATACTTCTACAGCTCTGCAGCTGAAAGCGGATACCTCACCTAAAGCCCTCCACCCCCTGCTATTACTGCGATATCTCCAATTTGTCTTTGCCAATGACAGGTCTCATGATCATGTTCCCTGTACTCTTTCAGCCACAAATCACTGCTAATAGTGTCATTAGAGGGCTGTTGTGGCCCCTGTGCCAGCCCAGCTCGGGGCCCTTGACAGTCTGCTGACCTGGGGCCGTCTTCTCACAGCTCTGGTGTGCTTGGACCTTCGGGCTCAGCTCAGGCTCCAGCAGCTTACGGAAATCTATCGAGTAATACAGCTGCCAGTTAGGGCCTTTCTAGTAGCTGATGTGATCACCGTCTTGACTCCTTGCTCCTTTTCACATACCTTTTTTGTTAGAACTGTCACTCATTGAGGTCCTCTTAAAACAGGTGATTATGACCGTTTCCAACCTCCACTGAAGGTCACCTGACACTTGAACCAAGTCCCTTTGTTTTGACTTGATCCTCTTCCACAGCTTTACTTGGGTTGAAAGGATCTTTCCTCACACCAACTGCTTTGTTCAATGCCTGCTCTGTTTGACAGCCTGCTTGGTGGTCGAATTGCCACTCGTCTTAACATTTATGACAATGATAGGGTACTAAAAGCACTGAAAGTCAAACTGACAAACTGGTAATGAGAGGAAAGGAAACGGTGATCTCCTCTGTATGTGATATATGGGTTTGCATAATGGGAGAGTGTTGCACAAGCTAAAAATGTTTTGATCTTTTGTCCTTCCTCACTAACATATACATTTTAGAAGGCAGTTAAGGTACATCTTGAGCCTGTACTTGGGATTACCGGGCTGACGACACCATTTTTCTCAGGCCCTCCCCTGTCTCCAGGGTTGCGACTGGGTCAGTGGATGAGAGCGGTGGGCCTGTACAGCTGCTCTGTCCGAATGAATCATGGCTTGTGGGAGGGACGGTAAAGACGGCCCTCTTCCTCAAGGCTTCATCAGGTTGGGCCTGCCTTTCTTCAAACCCACATTTCTCCAACACAGCCCCAACTCCGACAGCCCAGACCCACATGGCTAAATCCAACGCCAGGTTCAAGGAGACCTTTCAAAGCTTTGGAAGTCTCTCTTTGTTTATGCTACCTTGTGCCCCCCCCCCCCCCCCCCAGAAAAGGATTTGACTTCTAATGTAGCATGGAAATAGTACAAGCTGGAAGGATGCCAGAATCCATGCTCATTCTCACACTACTCCCTTTCTAACAAGACACCAGTTGGAACATTTCCAAGAGATCTGACATTTTGTCAGCCTATACTTAACATAAGGCACGCTGTAGGAAATTGTCAAGAGGTTGACCAACTCTAAACCCAGTGAAGAGGAGTGGAGGAAGGATGTACTAAAGGAGGTAAAAAGGTCATGAGATGAGAAAAGAGGTGCGCTGAAGGAGGAGGAGAAGCAGTGTGGGCGTAATACAGTGCGTTGGAAGGAGAATACCTGATTAGGTCCTGTGTTCGAGTGTTGAAGGAGTCTGTGGCAGAGCTCTTGACCTTGGCATCTGGGGAGGATATCCGTGTGATTTCGCCTTGTCCAGACTCAGAGATAGGAGGCCACAGGGACCCCAGGATGGTAGCAATGGTCTGCAGCAGGCCTGTCGTCAGACCGTCAAAGACTTGTTTGTTCACACTGCGCCCAAAAATAGATTTGTCCTCATCAGGGACACAAATCTGCAAGAATGGATGAAAAAACATTTGGTTTATCAAAGGAAGTCTATCTATGATTGATATATGATCTAATATTAAATGTAATATTTAAATATAATTAATAACCCTATTATTTATGATAAACTGACATTACATCAACAGAGTTTGAGAAATAAACAAAAAGGCCTTTTTTTGGGTTTAGCAAAAGGGTTTTCCCACATTGTTGGCTCAATACAAAGTGTACTCAGTCTATTAGTCACTGACTGTAGACCAAGACATAGTAATTACCCTCCTGTGATTTGCAATAGCCACAATAAATGAATATAGCAGCTGTTTATGACATTTCCTCAGCCACACAAATGACAAAAAAAGCTGGTGTAAACAAGTAAGCATGTTCTATAAATGAGCTATATGCTGACAAGACTGAAGCCCAAATAAAAAAAAAGGTTTAAGACTAACTTCATGTAACACACAAAAAGAGATACAAGTTTAAAATATAGTGCTACTGTGTAACGTGGGGAAAACGTTCTCATTTGCTCTAATGGTCGGGGCGCACGCTGACAGCATAGGTAAATCCACCGACATTCTCCACAAATCTAATTAAAAGGGTACTCATATGGCAGTTCAACCCCCACTGCTTTACTCTATTGCTCGCACACACGCATACCAGGACATAAACATGAATACACACACTGAATCAAGAAATAAAAGAGAAAAACATTGTTGTGCATAATTTTAAAACGTTGTTGTATTACTTTTAATCACAACCAATTAAAACAAAGTGTGCAGGAGCTTGTATAATTTGTTGAGCCAGATTGTTAATCTGCATGTAACACATGGAGAACAGTTAGCCTGTCTCCCATAGTGCTGTTGGATATGTCAGTCAGCAGAGCAGCTGCTGGGATATGTTTTATATAAACTGAACCATACAGGCCAACCTCTCCCTGTGTGCCCTAAGGAAATATGACTGCCTTGGATTGGAACTCACTCACTGGAGAAGGAAGCCCCAGAAGAGTTCATGCATGTACCACAGCCCTGCGCCTGTGCCTTGTCCTGTCTGTGTTGTGAGTGTAGGCGGCCCCAGCGCGCCGCCACCGTTAGATGTTTGGAGTGGGCTGATGTTTACAATCCTCCTTACAGAGTGCTGAAGGATATGGGCTGACATGTCGCCGCAATGCAGCCTGCCTGCGCTCTCACATTCCCTCAGTCGGGAGGCATCAGTGCAGAGGTTGGGAAACAGTTTGTTACTCGCTAGCTTGTGTCCTGTTCTGTCTTTTATTAACACTGTGGCAGGCACAGACACCAGCAAAAAGGGAGGGTTTTTCCAGCGGTCAGAACACGGTATATCAAAAGATAAATGCTAAGAAAGTAGAACGGCTTAATAAAGACGCTAAATGTTTGTGTGGCAAATGATTGACCACACGTTGAATACCATGTATCTAAACTTTATACACATTGAAATATTAATATTTGTATACGCATTGGATTATAAGTGAAATGTTTGGCGATGGCAAATGAGGTCTTGCTATGTCATGTGCTGGGCATGCATGGACTTACTGTTAGCTGATGTAGCAGCAGGTCCATGAGGAACGCTATCTTGTTGCTGAACAGCACATAGGAGCAGTTGAGGGGGCAGCAGGAACATGCCAGGCAGTAGATATTTACAGCAGCGCAGAGGGATCTAACACAGAAAGATGACAAAAGGTTATTGATCACAGTTAAAAAACAAAGATAAACACTAGTACTTGTAAGAAGATGTCTAGCCCTGGGCACTGACAAGACTATCTGCAGTCATCAGGAAGCCAAACACACTCCTGTATTTGTGGTTCCTTAAGGGTGTAGTTTGTCTTCACAAGTCAGAAGCATATCTCACTGACAGCGCGAGTAGGGAAGCTGATTTGAGGAATAAAACACTCATATCAGCTACTTATACAGAGCCTCCCCTCACTACAACCACCTTCAGAGGAGCGGAGCGCAATCTCAGTCCCATCTTGGCTAAGATGATGCAGCGTTTCCGCTGGAGATAAAACTACTCCTCTCAGCAGCTCCTCACAGCAGCCAGGCAGCGAGCAGTGCTGAGGCAGTCAGCATGCCTCTGTATTATGTCTGCTCTAAAACAAGCCCCAGAGAAGATGAATGCTTCAGATAACTGACCGATCCTTCTGCTGTGACTACTACTCCCCCTCGCCCCCATTTCATCAGTTAATATTTTCTGACAACTGTATATTTTAGCCATTGGCGGTATGGCGTGTCCTATCTGCTCACTGGAAGAAAGGAATCTGCCTCTCCAGTGCCTAAAGTAGGCCATGTTTATTTCAAATGGTAAACATTTTGATATCTACCGAAAACTTCACATCTGCTGCGCGTTTTCGGTCAAACCACGCTGGCATAGGAAAGGAAAATAGATTAGGCTGAGGCAGACCCAAGTCTGTCAATAACTTCCTCTCCATTTGCTCGTGGGCGGATCAGTCGTTTTGCTGTATCATTATTGACATTGCAGAGTAAAGCTGTCAGACATGGAATGTGGTGTTAATGTGAGAAGCACTATATTTTGAGTGATCGGATAGTGTCCAAATCTGACATCAAACCCGGCTTCGTCCACCTGAAAACAATAACAGATCAGAGCCCTCTTGCAAATTGTTAATGTCCTATATGGCAGCTTTATTGACAGTAATTTTATTAAAATATAAAGGCGCTGGAAAAAGTTAAGCCATAATGGTTGAGTGCAGTGATTAAGCAAAAGGCAAGGTAACATGAGATGCCAAACTAACTATGCTGTGTGCAGCCATGCTGCATCGAGACTCTAGAGAACATGGGACAAAGTTCAGCTTCTATGAAAATACCAAAACAACTCAACTGCTTTTCTTTAAAAATGTTGTATAATTACATGCTTCACACAGCTTATGAAATGTAAGCTTTGGTAGCTGACATTTACATTCCTCCAAAGAACAGGATTTACTTTAGCAGCTTTAAGTCACTGGCACGGTATTTGGGATCCTTTACCTGTTGATGAAGTAGGGCACAATAGTAGGGATTTCATATGACCCATTATAGATATGACTATATATATAATGATATAATGACATTTCTGCTTTAGAACGACCAGCTATAGTTCATCTTGATCAATGGTAGCAGTTCATGATATACCCATTACAAATGGAGATTTGGTGACAATTGTTTGTTGTAAGTATTTTACAAAGTATACCTGGGAGGCATCATTTATTTTCAAACATCCTGGAATTCTGCCATGCAAGTCCCTTAATGGGTTATGACATAGTTACTTCAAAAAGAAATGAAGAAGCAGCAATCTTCTTTGACCTTCTTGTAAATACTTAGAGAACATGTCGAAACTGGTGAGGCAATGCACTCTTTCTGACTCTTATAAGGTGACAAGGACTACTCATAAGGTTAGGGTTGAATTGGTTACTGTCAAAGATAAACCTTTATGAGTAATAAGTTATATATGATTACAAAATAACAGAGGACAGTAAAGTGTTACACACCAGTGATGTTAGGGGATTTTAATATTTTAATATTTTAATTCAAGGCATGCCTGTATTTAGTCTACAACCTGACAAGCATATACTAATTAAATCACTTGACTTATGTCAAGACGGATCGGCCCTCTGGCTTTACAATCGACTCACTCAACTGCTCATGTAATGGGCAAATTGCTTTGTAACACAGCTAATCAGGCTTGTCTTTGGTCGTCTCTGAACAAATGAGGAGGCTGTCAGAGGCATGTTTGAGTTATGCCCTTACACCAGCTTGTACAATGAACCATCACACTGATCTGTCTTTGGTTTCCTCCCACATAATTGAGCTTGATGAGCATGACACCTGATAGTCCGCCTTCTCTGGGATTCTCACTATCTCAGTCCCCCGTGACAGCTCCGGTCAAAGATTTTGCAGAACCATTTTGTGCCACCCTGTCTCATGTTGCACAAAAAACTTGGTGCCAGTCTATCTGAACAAGAAGCATTCCTTTACCACCAATATAAGGTTCATACGACACAGATTGTCCTTAACATGTTTCAAAATGACCAAAACAACTTTCCATCCAGTGAATAAACTGTTCATGAAATATTTGTTAAAGACAGCCTTGAGAAAGGAGATTGAAATAAAGAAAGAAAGAAAGTGAAATGCATACAATGAATGATGTAATCTGCCCACCCATAATAAACAGTTTAAACCTCAGGCAGCCAGGGAATACCATTCTACCTGTAAAGCTTTTTAGATCTATAGAGAAATGAGGCAAAGAGGTGGAGTGATGGATCTGATCCTGTCTCGCCTCCTGCAGCCCTCTGGGGGCTCTGCCTGGGTGGCCAACAGCCCTACACATGATAAGGTGGAGGTTTGGGAGGAGGAGGGGGGGGGGGGGGGGGGGGGGGGGGGGGGGGGGTGGGTGTGTAACTGACCTCTGAATTTGAACTCCATTTTTGTTTTAATATAACTTAATTTTAGGCTAGACAAAAAGTCTAAAGAAGAAATTGTCCACAATGAATCAAAAAAGTTTCCTTACCTGCCTGAATAACTTTCAAGCATAAATTAAAAGTAAAACCCAAAACAACAAGGTTTCCCTAGCAGAGAGATACACAGTTATGGATTTTGTCCATATTTCAACATAAAGTCAGCTATTATAGTGAATAGCCAGCGCTCAATTCAGTTGACAGCAGCACAACAAGCCTGTAAAAGCCTCTTTATGCTTTTTGTCACGGACTTATCAACCCTGAGATCTGTGCTCCTCAACCTGAGTCTCACATTTCTCGCCCTCTCTGTGCGTTTCCTATGTGCGCAGTCAAGCCTGACTGGAGCAACGCTGAAGAAATCTGACCAACTTCCAGATCAGGTTGAGTCCCAGCCTCTTAAACAGGGTAAATTTGTGTTCAGGGGAAGAAAAAGAATCCTAAGCCAAAATAAAAGGTGAGGAGCAAATCCATTTCCTTGTGCTGTCAAACAATCCCTTCATTCACTGCTATCTAAATGACATTTAATTTGATTCTGCTGTTGATCTCTCCGATACCCTGAGTGCTTCCAAGACATCTACTCTAGCTGTCGGGCCACACTGGCCAGGTATGAAAGGGAAGAAATCTGATGAGCCGTCCCACAGCATCACGCACAGGAGCATGAGTGCGTGCACACACACAAACACACACTCACAAATGGTGGAAAACATCCTGAAATAATACCACAGGTAGCCGGTCTGATTTCACAGGATACACCAGGTCATGTGAGACAGTGGTGGAAATACAAATTGGGTTAACACGCAACGTCCAACAACCTCCTCTGGAGATCACCTGTTCCAGTTACTGTCATAGCTCGGATTTTCTGTTTGGTTAAATCTGTCAACATTTTACCCTCCAAATAATCATAGATAAAATATGCCACTTTTTTTTTTTTTTTTTACTCTAAATAGCATGTTCATACTTAGTCATTTAAAATGTTAAATATGTAAGTCTATTCTCTCCACTTGAGCAACACTATACTTCTGCTGCTGTAATAATTTAAATGTCCCCGTTTTGGGACAAATTAAGGAATTCTGAGCATCCATAATTTCTTTGTTAATTGGCTTTTAAAAGCACAAGTTGTCTACAGACAGATGGAGTCCAGTGCTGAGACCACTTACGAAAAGTACCAACATTTCGCTTAGGAAAACTTAAGGACAGCCACAATTATAACCATCTTAACGATGGGTTTGGGGGGAAACTGATCATATGAAGTTGTTAACATTTTATAAATATATTTCTTCAAACCAAAATACCGGACGTCAAACCAGAATTGGTCCCTTTATTTATTTTGTCTTTACTAGTTCAGGGGTCGGGGTCAAAACAGATCAACTATAGTACAACACTACATATATAAGTATTCATTTATATTTAGTTCACCTTATGAATAGAATATCAATAAAAAAAATGCCAACAATTCACTGGTCTCAGTGTGTCAAATAGTTACTGATTTCCTTAGATGATTTTTTCAATGGCAGTCTTTTGTATATCTTATAGCTTTGGTTGTGCTAACTGTATAAAACAAATCTGTAGGCGTCTCCCTCAGCTCTGGGAACTTAGGGTTGACAACTTTGTTTTACCATCTTCAGATATTTATGAAACAATGACTTGTGAGAGTTATCGACAGATTAATAGTAAATTGCCGCTCATACATAATAAAGGCCATGAGTATGGATTTCAGAGGAACAATCTAATTCACTTTTAAAATGAATATTAAGTCAAATGAGTTTTGCTCACAAAAAATAACTAGATGCAAACTTTTGGGATGTTGTGCGTCTTGTGAGACATCATCGCTCCAGCTGAAGCTAATGATAGTGGCTGCATAAACTCTGATCTAGACATTCCAGTGACCACAGGGTTACACCAGGACATTAGCGGAGCCTCGCAGAGGAATTAGCTCATTAATGTAATGGTAACAATATGGAATCAGCCTCCCCAGGGAGAGATATGGCAGGAGCATCTCCGCAGCTGCCTTTTTTTTGTAAATCACTCAGCTTATCTGGTAGGAGGAGGTGATCAATACAGCAGCATCACTGTAAACAGATAATGTAGCGCACTCTGGGGTGAGCGTCTGCATAGCAGCCCATTAGGCCACACAGCCCTCCAGATGACAGATGGTGATAAGTAGACAGTCGGCCTGCGTCCTTGTGTTGCACCTCGTCACCAGATCCAGACGACACTGACCTGACCGAGGACCACTACAAGGTTGAAGTGTGATCTCTCCTAGTGCTCTTTACAACACTGAACAAAAAAGTCTGAAATTATTTTCGAGTTATGAAATGCTGAAAGGTGAACATGAATCCACGAAAATTAACCAACTATAATGTACATACCAGGTTGTAGCTTACAACTGTACAGTTATATCTACACTATTTATCAATCCTCACTACCAAACATATTGTAAAGAATATACGTTGTCAGGATGAATGTCTCATGGTGCTGGATTGATGTGTTCATCAGGGGCTTATCTCCGGTTCAGTTCTCGGCTCTCAGCTGGAAAAGCTCTCAAGGGTCCAGCAGTATTATCATCATAAGACTAAGGGATAGGGAAGCCGATGAACCATGCATCAGGCTCCTTTCTAAAGAAGCTACTGCATCTAGCTCTTAGGCCTTGAACACCGTAGTGTGTCTGCTGTTTCCTCATAACTCACTCCACAGTTTGCTTGTGTAAGCGTGCATAGGACAGAAAGACGAGTTTAGTCTTCACCTGATGATCCTTCACCACGGCAACATGTCAAAAGAAGTCTTAAAAGCCAAGGAAGTATTGTTACACTTAAGCCAACACGGCGTCATGCACGGATGTGCAAACAAACTCTGCAAACAAACGCTTTGTCCAAAAGACAGTCGCTCCATTTAAGATAATAACATTTCTTCCAAATCAGAAGTCTGCTTGAAATTCCCTCAGATTACAATGATTGAGGAAGAGAGAGTACAACAAAATCAATATACATGTGATGCCCTTTAAAAGCCTTATAAATATAAGAAGCATTTGTCCATTAGCAGAGATTCAGAGACCAGTAAATGCTAATGAATGGGAGTGCAAGGCCATTCGAGTCCATTACAGAGTCCCAC
This sequence comes from Pseudochaenichthys georgianus, assembly GCF_902827115.2. Classification (NCBI taxonomy): domain Eukaryota; kingdom Metazoa; phylum Chordata; class Actinopteri; order Perciformes; family Channichthyidae; genus Pseudochaenichthys; species Pseudochaenichthys georgianus. The sequence continues at coordinate 28,829,320 of NC_047508.1, read as the reverse complement.
TAGTGAGTACAGCAGCCTCTCTGAGGTTATCTACTGGCAGGCTGTGCACACACCAGACCCACAACTCAGAAATACTCTGCACTCTAAATGATAGATGGGACACATGTGCTTTTTGTGTTTCGAGAGAAAAAAGAAGGGACACAAATTGATTACGGAAATGGAAACACTCTCCATTTCTAGAAGGGCAGTGCTGTTACTCATTAATACATTTGAGGATATTTATTGAGATGAAGCAATTATATACAAGGATAAAGTAGGTTAGTTGAGATTAGCTCACTCACTTTGGGCAATTGCAAACACAATGACAAAGAGAGAGAGAAGTGTGTTGTCAGGAGGGTCAGAGAGAGAATACAGTCAAAGAGAAGTCTTTGAGAAGAAGGACTGGAGCAGCTGTTTGAGGCCTGGTGAATGTTTACAGCACCGAGTGGACAGACATTAAACAGTGTGAGTGCTCCTCAGAAACGCAAAAATGAAAATCTACTATTTCCATTTTTATTCTTTCAACATTTCCACCTCAAGTGTGTTTGTACGAAAACAAAGAGAGAAGTAGAACTGTGCTTACAGTTTTGGCAACGATCAAGATCAGTCATAAATAAACAATTCAAGTTTTACTTTTTTTTTTATATAGTTTACTATTCATATAGTTATAAGTACACATATTTGACTTTTTCTTCTTCTGTGTTTTCATAATTTATTTATGTAAATTGTTGATAGTGGCTTTTGATGTATTAAGTGTAATAAAAGATTGCATCAGATCATTGATTTATATTAGAGAACATTATTATTAAGAGGGATATATGTGATGTTATTTTTAGTGGGGCATCATGCAGGTGCTGTTTACCATACATGCAGGCTCACAGGGAATATCTGTCTCCAGCTGTTTTCACCTCGACAATGAACCTACATTTAGACTTTCACTTAGAGAACTCATGGCTAATCTCACGACTGATCCAAACAACAACTGTTTTCAGAAATCAAACTATTCGTATCATGTGCTAAAGAGACAGCTCACCCTGCTGGCTTGAAACAGAAACGTGATTAAGTCATGATATTAAACTGAAGGGCATACAGAGCATGCTTTCCTCTTTTTAAAGTACATCTTTATGGTAGGATGTAAGTATTTGAATGTGGTAACAGTACTCACTTTAGAGGAATACGAGGAACTGCAGTGGGTGTGGAAGCAGCAGTGACGACCTGCAGAATCTGTTCCAGAGCCGACAGGCCGCCGCCTACCTGGAAGGCCACTTGGTCTGCATTGTGCTGTGGAGAGAGAGCGAGAGAGCGAGAGAGAAAGAGCGAGATGGTGAAACAGAGGTACAGTCAGGGAGCGACAAGCCACAGGCTGGGCGGGGGATTACATGGCTCTCATCAGAGAGGGAACCTCTCTTTCTCCTACAGGGGCGAGGGACTGAAATTTGAAACAAAGTGATCCCAAAGGTATTCCTGTTTAATCTCAAAAGTGCACAACCCGACTCCGCCCCACAACAGTCAAGTTTCAGTGAAAGGCAAATGCTCTATAGGCTCTAGTTAGCACCGGGGTGGTCTCTCAACGGATGTCCAAAGACTGCATAAAACTGAGAAAATACCACTTGGCCAAATAAAGAAGGGGGCAAGTGGAGAGCTACACATTTAGGACAACCCCTCTATTAGGATAGGATACAGAAAAACACTAGATTTCAACTTGATAATATGGGATTTAAGAGCTATGTAATCCTGTTCAGAGACTTTTCATGGTTCAACCCTATTCAGGCATGAAATATAAATCATACAAATACTTAGAAGAGGGAAAAGTCAGTCCAGTCTGTAGAATGATGTTCATATGTTAATAGTTAGGTCCTGCTGTCCTGGGATCATAGAGTATTTGGCTGTAAGTCAGATGTTGTTGCACAGTGTCTTATGAATCAACAAGTACAAAGGCGTGTTTGTGCCCGGGTGGACAGGAGGAGCGGAGCTGGAGGCGAGCTGCTGATGGAGGGCCTTCTTCACACAGGGGGCCGTGTTACACTGCAGGTCACTCCTACAGCTAATGAGGTTACAGGCTCGTCAGCGCTGTGACAGCACTAAAATCCAGCCACTTCACAGTGCTTTTGTTCCGCAGATGGGAAGTTGCCAACAAGCCTGAACACATAGAGAGAGAAGCGCTTTACCAAATTACAGATAAGCTCTTCATCTGTCATTCATTCCCGCTGCTGCGGTAACTGCTTCTCGATTCCGGTGTTAGACACACAGAAGAGACACACTGAACAATCATTTAAGGTTGGTGACAACATTTTTTTATCAAACATACCAAAGAACCCATGCCTTCAACTTGATGAGAAATGTCTCAAAGACTAAGCAGTGTTTGTAAAGGACCTAATTATAACTTCCTTTCTGTATGCTGGCTGCTATTTCCATGCCTAATCAATCGGGTCTCAGTCACTGAGCTTGGCTTAACCCCTCTCTTAACCCTCCCATCAACACACCTACCTAAAAGCTTCTAGGCAAAATGAGAAAAGGCAGCTCTTTCATAGCAGCTTATCAAATGGTATTAAAGGGGGTAACTGGGACCTGCCCAGTCCTGGCTGGGTTTCTTGGCTAGTCAGTTCCTTTTCTGCTCTGTTGACAGATGAATCTGTTGTGATGATGGCACAATACAAGTGAAGAGGATTAAGTTCAAACTACCAGACATACTATCTTGAGGTGGTCTATGCATGCAATGGTCCACAGTGAAAAAAGGCACCAGAGTATTGAGGACACACATTTCCCCAAAAACAAGTAAAAGTTTGTTGTGCATAATAAAACAGCTGAGGTTGGCCAATGTTGATCTTCTTGCTGTGAAAAGTAGTTGACTATCCAAGCAGAGGGTACACCACATGAAGTATACAAACCCTACCACACAGTGCAACAGGCATCATGTTTGTATGTAATTACAGTGACAGAGAATGTACACAGTAAGCTACATTTGCATACAAACTTAACAGGATGAAAACAGTGTTTCCACCAGGTTCCACCCACTGTTTTTAAAAGGACACCCCAAAACGTTGGGAACTTGTTTGCAACCAAATTAGATAAGAAGATTAGTTGTCAGTTTCTTCTCTCAGCATTGAGGCTACATACTGTAGCTCTATTAGAAAGGTTGTCACAGGCTCACAGTTAACAACTAAACCAAAGGGGCTTTAGGATGCATAGTTGTTATCAAACTTCAGTAGGGCTAACAACTTTTTTTTAATTCAATCAAGACATGACAAAAACGAAAAGGAAAAGAAAAAAAGTGATCAATAAGTGTGTGTTTAGTATTGTTCAGTGCATATGCAAAGACTCAGAGAGATTGTTTTACTTTTAGAGGGTCACTGCACATATTTTACATGTCAATGCAGGAGTACTACTTAGCCTTTGAAAACAACTGCATAATGTCTTATGTGGTCTGAGAAAAATACTAAAGTGACATACTCAACTGATTTTAACTAGGCTAACCTAGTTCAATTGAATTAAAAGCACATAGATGCAACTCGTATTTTTCCTGTGGGTAAGGCAGCTAACATTTGGTTATTTTCCAAAATGTAACAGATGAGTCCCTATCTGTCAGATCTTGGCTACACCCCAACAGAAGCTATAACAAAACACAGTAACAAGATGAGCAACTAATTTCCCTTAAAGGAAAAAAGAGCCATCACTAAGGGCAGAGCATTAAGACACAAGTGAGAAGGATGGCTCCTGAATTATACAACAGGGGGAATCTTATTCAATTATTGTCCAGGGTGATCATTGTTACCCCAGCTGATGGGAGGCCCGAAGCAGCTGGTAGTTCCTGCAACAATGTCCGCAGAGCAGCCAGACTGCACTCTGTAGTCTCCTCCCATCAGACACTTTAATTAAAGCAGAGAGGAGGGCACAGCCTCAGCCCTGCCCCACCAACAGATGGACAACAACTGGCAGAGTTCATTAAGGTCTCACTGCAACTTCAAATCAGGAGTTCACTCCTTCACAACTAAAAAAACCTAACAATGATTACCCTCTACTAACACGAATTTCATCATTGTGCATACAGCTTTATAGGAAAGCTTAAGAGAGGTAAACAAAGCTCCGGGGGCTGAGTCCACTGTAAACCACAACAAGGCTGCTGCAGTAAACATTTTAAGGTTGAATATAAACTTGTGTGTTTACAAGACATAATGTCATATAATTTTGTGTGCGTGCAGGGCAAACATGGAAATGAATGATTCCACAAATTGTGTTTATTCTGTAAAATGAACAAAGATTAATCAAAGGCCTGTGTGGTACAGAATCAAACCTCCCACAGAAACCACACACTGCCGCTAGTTGTAAGTTATACACCAAGAAGCTTAGAAGTATTTCACTCCCCATTTGTCTTGTGGTGAGGAAAACAAACATGAGGTTATTGAGGAACAAAAGAAAGCCTACAATAAGAAAATACAATAACATTAAGAGCTAAAGACTTTGAGCTGATTTCCATTAATGTAAAGGTTAATTTTTTTTATTTAATCATCTCATTAATCAAAATAGGCAGCATCAAAGACGGTGATATTGAGGTTGGAAAACATTGAGGACAAAATGAACAATTGATTGATTCATTAAATATTTAATTATTCATTAGATCAATAATCTTGTCAAAGAAAATGTCCAAAATAATGACAGATGTCAGTTAAAGAAGCTAAAAGGAACATTGACACTACCTCTTTTAAATAAATATATATACATGTTGTTAAATATTATGCTAAATAAAGCAAGTAAATTTAGTAGCAAATACACAAGTTCTATATTAAAAATGTTTGTTAGTTCTACTTAATGAAGGGCTTCAGTATTTAAAATAAAACTAATTTGACAAGATGAGAAATAAAAGAATCATGTCTGCTGTACATAACTTTGATTTTTTTTTTTACAGCGATTAGTATCCATACAAGTTTAAGGTTTTGTAAGAACTGATTTTACTTTTACTAACCGATACAAACTTTTAAAAGGTTTGTTGGTCAATTTCTAACACATAAGACAAACATATGTTATTATTATTCACAGACAGCGACATCTGTTTTTATAACCTCGGTTTTCAGAAAACAATGAGTACTGTACAACACAGTACCATTTTTATTAAATTCTTGCAGAAGAATATTTCGCGTATGATGTTGGAAAACTGAACAGCTTAGTGCTCAATGTTGCCGTCTTTGACAATTTTCTGACACTGTTGATCTGGGCTGTATCTGTCAGTCTGCTGGAGGCCCAGGCAGGAAACCTTGTTATCCTGCCACGCTGCCCTTAGCCTTCCCCCCATGTCCCCTGATAAAACTCCCAGAAGTCCCCCTGGTTGGCCCAACCACGCTCTGACAGCTGGCAAATGAAAAAGTTAAGTCTTTAGCGCTCAGAGCACGGTGCTCCTGACAGTTCCTTACCTGTCATACATGTTGCCCTTTCCTGGACAGGCTTTAACTGAAAGCAGCGGTAAACACTTGGGCAATATATAAATACAAGTGCTCAATAATAAGGAAAGAAAAGAGCAGCACATCAGGAAAATTGATATCCTCGATCACCCAGAGTAGAGAAAAGAATCAGGTTTGACACAAAATAAACCATTAGAGGCCACAGAGGGAGAGACACATCGGGGTCAGAGACGTAGCCTAGAAAGCACGGGAGGAGTGAGGGGGTCCAAACAGCAGTGCAGGAGGGGGAGTGTCGGGTGTTGTCTAAGGAATTAGCAGAGAAAGTGGAGACTGAATCAGATATGGGGGAGAAAAACAAATCTCTAGGTGAGTCAATGACATGAGAGATGCTTGTTAGGTCAAATAATCTAAACGGTCCCGACTTGATGTGACTCAGGGGCCAGACAGCCATGCTGACGGAGACCCTATTTATTTGACTTTTTCCAGGGATTAGAGAGGGAAGTGCTCCCCAGGCTGTCTCATTGGCCAATCACATTTTTCCACTTAGCTTTGGGTGAGTTTTTCAGTAAGAAGCTGTTGAAGCAGAACTTGACAAAACAGTTTAAACATGTGCTTTTTAATCGAGGGGAAAGACAAAGCAAAAAGAGCTGCCTCCTTCCCAGCGACACCACTGTTGAATAGAGCACATCTACTGTGGCCCACTGACCTCTGACCTCCCACTGGGAGTATGTGGAGCTGAGGGGAGGAGCTCTCGTGTAGTGACAGCTTGTGAGCTACTCACATCACACCGGTCTCCTCCTCTCTCCTTACAGGACGCTCTGCCACCCACCACAGCCACCTCTTTCTTTGCCTCTCAGGGGAAATTCGGTAATAGCCTCTCCAGCCGCCCCCCTCGTCACTGATGGGACACCATAATCTCTGTATCCTCACGCCCAGAGGCATGCACAGTGGGATGTTATGATGGTTCGAACCACAACTCGGCGGGAGATTTATGCCTCATTACAGGAAGTGGGGCTGTATATTCTCCTCATCATAAACATGGTGGCAGGTGTTTTAATTCCTCCTCTCAGTCTCAAATTGATGTGAGTTTTACTGTAAAAAAACCTGTCATGCAACAAAACCCATGGGACAGATGTTTCAAATCAAGTGTAGTTTAAAATGTCTGCCATCATATCTGACAATGTTATACACTGTATTATTCAGCTGTAAAGAACGGAAAAGAGAAAAGCCAAACCTCTGAAGAAATGTCAAATGTGCTTGCCTCAAAGTCATGTGCATCCATGGCATTTCATCTGGAAATCCAATTTACTATTGTCTAAACATCTGAGTCGAGCCAGCCACATAGACACGAGACAATGCTTGTTCTCGTGCCGGGGATCTCCTCTATTGGATCCATGTGCACAATGAAAACACAGTTAATCTGGTCTTCATTACCCAATAACCAAAGGCAAGTTGGTTCAGAGTAAGTGATACGCTACATTGGGAGGGTGAGACACAGAGAGACACAGCCAAACAAAACTCATCACCGAGACATGCCAAAGGGCTGGCATGACCTGTGCACGGCTGCAGACTGCTCAGTCCGCAGACGTGCAACAGACATGACGCACCAAAGCAAATGTGAAGTGGTAACAGGCAACTTGGAAACAATGCGATAGACATTCACCGTAAAGAAAATAAAAGGTAGTAGATGCATAATACAGTTTTGCTGATTAAACCAATTCCTTTTCAAATAATCAATACACCGATAAATGATACAAATGATTAAGTCCTTACGTTTGCTGGGTCTACGTGATGCATTTGTTGCTCTACCTGTTTCTCTAAGATGCGAGAGATTTCTCCCAGCGTTCGGTCCAGACCGGACACTTTGTTGTTGGCCCACTGGCCGCTGTCCTGGCCCTGCAGCTGCTTCAAGAGGTCCTTCACCAGGCGCTGCAACCTGAACACACAACAGCCACAAGTTTGTTATAAATCCATTTACTAAAACCAGTTCTGTATCCATGCTTCAATGCTTCTTCAGCCATCTTTGATCCACAACAGAAGAGCTGAAACTATTAGCTAGTTAAATGATTAGTCAATCAACAGAAAAATACAATTTGGATTATCAATTCATTGATTTAAATCATTTTTAGGAAACATTACAATAAAGCTCAGTTTCAACTTCTCTGATGATAAGACTGCTGCTTTTCTTTGTTTTTTAATGAGTAAACTTAATCTATTTGTCATTTGGACTGAATATCACTGAAAAGGGTAAATCAAAAAACCAATGTGGATATTTTGTTAAGAAATAAATGTTTTAAAATAAACATGATTGAGCCTCTAATGTTTAAATATTGACCAGCTGTCTCTTACAGTACATTTAGGTTTTTACTGGTCATCCCAAAACCACAGTCTACAGATTGTCATCTTTGGTAAATTATGATTGTTATACAGTTAAATAAGAAATAAACAAGTTTAATTTTAAATAGTATTATTCATGCGTTTTGGAAAATTGTTAAACGTTTAACAAATTCGATTCTCAGAATCTTCTTTAAAAAGATGAAGATTAATCAATTGTGAAAATAGTTAATTGTAGCAGCAACCTACACAAAAGATTTGTCAGAGTAAAATAAAATAATTTGAAAGGTATACACTCACTTGGCCTTGTATGGGGAGTCGGGTACTTGCGTCTTAACCTCCATTGTCGTCTCGAATTCCTTCGCCCTGCAGAGGGAGGAGTCAGAAAAAGTCTTTGAATACCAGGGAAGAAATGCTTGGCCTGGCAGTAAAGAACACAACAGATGAAAGTGTGAAAAGGGAGAGAAAAAGTTCAAACTAAGTCTGTTTATTTGGCCTGTCAGCCACTCACCAAGTAACTGGGCTTAAAATAATCAGACACCGGCTCAGTAGGGACAAGTGTTTTGCTGCCATCGACTCATATTATGAAGACTTCATTCTACCTTTAAAATCCGCCTTCCTTTGAGTCGTTTTTAACAAGGGAGGCTCAAGTTCTTCGCCTAACTCATTGTCAAATAAACAGTAATGGGGGTTACAAGCATGCAACCCGTGTTTTGAATGTGTGACCTACTAAAAGGTCATGGTCATTAGGGGACTGGTATCTCTGTGGCATTACTCCAACAGTCTGAGAAACTTAAACTGTGTGTGTGTGTGTGTGTGTGTGTGTGTGTGTGTGTGTGTGTGTGTGTGTGTGTGTGTGTGTGTGTGTGTGTGTGTGTGTGTGTGTGTGTGTGTGTGTGTGTGTGTGTGTGTGTGTGTGTGTGTGTGTGTGTGTGTGTGTGTGTGTGTGTGTGTGTGTGTGTGTGTGTGTGTGTGTGTGTGTGTGCGTGTGTGTGTGTGCGCGTGTGGGAAATTGGCTTGGGGATTCTATCCGTCACTCTGGTTTTCCCAGACATGATAAGTAACTATTGATCAGAGTTAGATTGAGCGCCTTCCGGTTACCCATCTCTACACTGATAGTATCAAACACTTCCTGGAAGACGACAGGTGGATTTGTCCCCAGCAGTCCCAAAGCCTTATCCACTTTTCACAATCTCTTGTATTCAAGGGCAGACATCTAGAGCCAACTGATAACTCAACTCACATCAAGTTACAAAAAAAAGGTTGAATTAGGGGTGGGCGATATTGAAAAATATATTATCACGATATTTTTTCATGTCGGTTATTATGGTTATTTTTCAAGTTACTTAACAGTACAAGCACCTACAAGGTAACAGAAACTAAATCAAAAAGGAGTAACAGACCAAAATAGCATTTCAAGCTGGTTTTATTTCTGAAATGAATCCCTGCATGAAGTTCTTATTATGGGAAATACGAAAACGTCTTTAAAAACTACAACTCCCAGTAGAGACGTGCCATAGATAGAGAACATGTTGCAAAACACAATAGCCAGCATGTGTAGTTCTGGGGACGGGGTGGGGGAGGGGGGGACGCTGGTGGACCCGTTCAAATCCAGTTTTGGACAGTCTGCCGTGGTTCCATCCCATTTCAAGTGCTGTTTGACGCTCGGGGTAACCCTCAGAGCACACTCTCCAATCACAGAGCTTGAGGACTATCACAGGGTTTGTCAAACAGAGCACATGGTGTAGTCCAAACGATAGCTGGGGATTCTGGGTAGTGTAGTGTCTTCTTCCATCCTTTACTCCGAAAAAATATTTGTTTCTCCGAATCGAAGGGGAAAAATACAAAAGCATTGCACACAATTTAAACCATGTTGTGTAATTAACAAGGATAATCTGGTGCTTTTTAGTCGATGAGTAGTGCAGATATCACTGTAAAATAAATCGACAGTAAGAGGAATACTTACTTCCGGGTGTACAATTCTCCGTTATCCAATGAGAATGGACGCTCACATTGCCTTTAAGGGCAGCCGACACAAACGAATGCCGTGCTTCAATGAGCGTCAAATCCCGCCGCAGATGGGAATACATTGCAATCAGTTGAAAGCTATTTGCGTCCCTTTATGAAGCTGAAGGAGCCTAGGAGCGTAACAATAACACGCCACGGACACTGACCAAACGTCGCTCCTGGACGATTATGGAGTGAGAGTGTGTTGGCCAACCCTAACCCTAGCCGGACAGGGGATCGTGTCCGTCTCTGTGGCTTCAGGCTTGATCGCCGTTCAAATGACAGTTTTAATGATCTCAATGGGAATGGTTAGCGTTTCATATGCACGCAAATAAAATAAAATATAAGCCAACAGAATCAACCAAGACAATAAATGAAGTGCAATACTGTCTGAATCCTGACTAGACAGCTTTAGAGCATGTCTTTCACATCAGTTTATTTTTTTTCCAAGTTTTTTTTTTCCAAGTTTTTTTTTTTTCCAAGTTTTTTTTTTATCACGATAGATACGATATCTCTGAAAAAGCATATCGTGGAGACCTAATATCGTCACGACGATATATATCGTCATATCGCCCACCCCTAGGTTGAATTGCTATGCAGCGCCAATGTTCTAGTGCTCAGACAGATTTAAGTTATACTGTAGAAGTTGTTTTCATGATGTTAATCGGTTATTTATTATCTGTAGAAATGTAACTCTTGTAAAGACTAAATTAAATAAAAGGAAGGTAACATTTAAACAATCAATCTACGAAATCAGCCAGATAACTATTCAAATAGAAAATTGTAAAAATGACAGTCTCAATGCATTACACGTCAATGTCAATAGACCAAGTTAAAAGCAAGAATAATAACAGTCATTCTAGACAGTCATTTTTCGTGTCCTGAGACTAGGATAAATGGGTAGCAGGGACTTGTGCTTTCAGAAGGGCCTGAACTATATCCGCCCTGTTTGTCATTCTAATATAACAATATTAATCTCTGACAGGTTTATACCCAACCAGGTTAAATGGGGAGCAATTGCAGAACAATTCATTATTGTCATAAGCAGCCCTTGTTAAATGGGCCTCTGGCAATAAATATCTGTGATGAGCAAAGAGAGAAAGCTCAAATCTGTAATGCAATACCAGAAGCATTTTAACATAACAAATCTCAACCCCTGATACCCAGGACGACTACATGTGTTTAGTAAAAAGGAGCCAGGCATAAGTTCAAAGGTAACAAAGGAGAGTAGAGAATCAACAAAAACTTTAAATATACTTTACTACAATAACTCAATGTACTTAAACTCCATTTATTTGTACGTGCTCTGATGTAAATTACTACAATAACTCAATGTACTTAAACCCCATTTATTTGTATGTGCATTGATGTCAATTCATTTACAAGCAAGACCTTTCCCCTTAATCTAGGGCAGCAGACAGTCAAATAAATTAGAGCTAGCTTACCACCTCATACTGTATACCATACGCCATACAGGAGTGTCTTTGTATATACACCACCACCTGAGGTCCACACACAACAACACACTGGCCACTCTGTTCCCTGCTGAGTGAACCACGAGCAGCCAGCTCCAGACCAGCAGCCCGTAACGGAGCATAAGTGGAGCTTTCCAAATTCAGAACCCATCCTGACACTTACGGACAGACAACTTACATGAATTTTTAATAGCATTTTCTCCTTCCCAAAACACTTATTAGAGGTTAGCCAAACTGCAAAAACAAACATGCGGGTTAAAATGTGTGTTCACTGCTTTATGGCAGAGCAGGGCTGCCATGTTGGCCTGCTGAAAAGCCCAGTGAGAGGCACTCACGTTTTACGGACGCCATACGGTGTTCCAATAAAACGGTTTGTTTCCACCCGGTGGTGAAGCGGTTCACCTTTATGTTTACTGGGGCTCTGTGTAATTTATGACCCCTGAAAGCCCTGCTGCCTTTGAGTGCTAGTCTCAGCAGAGCTGGTGCAGGAGTGATGGTGAACAGAGACAGATCATGTTGTCACTTTCTCAGTACCTCTGAGCCGCACAAAGCCAAAAACAGCAGCACTGAGAATAAAGAAATGTAGCAGAACGTTTCAGACTATTCCAGCCTCTTTTGAAACTCTTCTTTTTTTTTTTTTATAAGAAAAAGCACAATAATGTATTATCTTTAGAAATCTCAGTCAGGTCAAATCCACAGGTCATTAATAACACGAGGTTTGAGGCTCTATTAGGATCATTAGGTCGGTTTACACAGGAGGACAATGACCTGAAGAAATGTACTCCAGACTTAACTTGGCAATAGAGATCCACCTAAAATGGTCTCCTAGACAGGTCTGCTCACTAACTAAGCTCTCTTACTCGTTTTTTTATCTACGTGTTCTTTACAATTGATAAAACAAAACAATACAAGTGAATTAAATGTTTGCAGAGGATATACACAACTGACGCTATTACTATTATAAGAGTGTATGGGTCAGATGAGATGTTAAAAAACCCCACTATTATCTGAATAATAAACCACCAAATATAAGAGACTAGACTATGTGATAAGTTAGCAAGTGTTATTATTATTATAATAAACACGATCTTAAAGCTGTAATATTGTACGGTAACCTCAATTTATAAATCAAAATTGCCATTTAAAAGTTCCTAAATCCATGAATAGAACTTTTAAATAGCCCAAAAAATATAATTATCATAAAACACAAATGTTATTAGGCTAGCAATTAAAAAGCTATTTGGCTTTTCTGGACCCTTATTGTGTACACATATTTATTTATTTGTTTAAGGTATTTTGCAATGGAAAGGGTATAGATGATCATTTAAGATAAAAAAAATTATACAGTAGTTGATCGCTGTATAAACTAGATTACTTATGTCCAGCCATTAAGACCCCATTATCAACACACCCTCCATTATATTGTTAATGGACTGCACTTAAATTGCACTGAGGGACAAAGCTGCTTTACAATGCCTCTCATTCACCGAGTGCACACACACTCACACAGAACATACTGGACTTGCCGATGAGGCGCAATTTTGGGTTGAGTGCCTTGCTCAGGGACATTTAGCCATGTGGACAGAAAGGGGCCAGGGATCCAACACTAACCCTGTGATGAATGGACTACCTTCTGAACCTCACCATTAAGGTTTTCTGCAGTTTAAGATGTTTGCAATGCGATTGTCACATCATAACACATATGGCTTGTATGAAATTCAAAAATATTGCTTCATTATTCATAGGCTACTGTCGGCTATACGCATATTTGTTGTTAATGTTTAAATGATGTTAAGGATATCTCTGCCACTGACTGAGTCTGATGGAGACCATTTCATTTGTTTTGGTAAGCAACATTCCTGTCTGTTTTATTCTCATCCTGTTTGTAGTAGAATGGTGATAATAATCTGCATCAATAACACCTACAGAACGTATTGTCAACGTTGTGTCTCTTACCACTCCTCTCCCTCCCTGTTGTGACAGCCAGTTAAATAGATTGAGCTCAGGTCCAGGTTCTGACACACAGCAGCTCTGACTCCTATTTGTTGATTACTATTGATTTTCTTTGATACTTCATTTAAAAATCAATAGCTCAGAAGAAGAAAAATAGGCATGTCTCATACATACTTTAACATACATCCTGTACAGCGAGGAAGCCTTCAGATTTGGCAATGGCATGGCAGCAATTTGGAGGAAAGCTCTTTACAGGTGAAAGCCGGGGTCTGCGGATCGATTTGCAGTTTTGCTCCCCAATCACAGAAAGTGGTCATAAATTAAGCTCATCAGTGTTACCTTGTGGACAGCCAGGATGCACATAACATCTGCTTTCCATCTCCTTGTCACTCATAAAAAAAGTCCGGGCACAGTTTTGTCCTCTGTGCCTCTGAGAGGATGAAGAGGAGAAGAAACCGAGCGAGTGCAAGGCTGACAGACAAAAAGAAAAGGAGAGAGGAAAAGGATGCATTACCTGGAGTTCATCCTGGCGCGGAGCTTCTTTGCTTTCTTCCGTGCCTTCTGCCTCTCTTCTCCATCCTTCATGTTCTCAGAAGACACAGTGCTGTCCGTCACTATATCCACAACGTATTTCTTCAGGGAAAGATGCTCCTAGAGTAGACACATTCAATACATCAAAGACATTACTGGCAGGTGTTTGCACAATAGCTTAAAAAGGACATCTAAAACAAACAACGTCTGTTTTTGGTATTAAAACAAGCCCATTAATCAGTGGTGAAAAGTAAGTAAGTACTTAAGGACAGTTTTAAAAAGGTGACCTTGAGCACTTCCATTTCCTACGTCAGTACATTTCAGAGGGAAATATCATTTTTTTACTGATTCTATTGATATTCTACAGCTATTGATGAACCTACACAGGATACAAAATAGGTTAAATTGGCTTTGCCTGGTTGGCTACAACATTAACATGCCACTTATAAATAAATACATCTGTAATAATATTCCAAAGCAACTTAAACTCAACTCTTGACACAATTATTGTAAAGAAAATAGAAGAATGGCAGATGGTAAAAGTGAGACTTGATTGCCTTATCATCAAGAGTTGTGTGTATTGTACACCTCAAGTTATTCTTCTTTTTTATAGTCAATTTATTGAACATGTCAGAAACTAAACATACAATAATAATATATATATATCATTTTCTTTCTTGTTTTTTCTCACTCATAATGATAATTATAACTAAGTACAAAAAAAAAAAAAGAATAATAATAATAATAATAATTCTCAAATAGTCTCCGTCATGTTCAACAGGGGCAAGAAGAAGCTTAAAGAAAACGTTTCTGGTCCTATCCCCTCTAGCATACATTTTCCTTATAAATAAAAGATTAGGTCATCGTCATCAGCGATTTGTTTTTCTTGTTAATTTGTTTGTTTTTTTACAAAACAATCAGAAAGAAATTACTTTTACAATTACAAGAAATAAATAATAATTCTAATAATGTTGTGGAAATACAACAGCAAATGTACTACTTTTTAAATGTCTGTAGTTAGAATTTATAAACCTCAGATGTGGATGTGTGAATGTATTTTTGACATTGAGCTCGACACTTCTCAATAACACCATTGTATCCTGTAATAACCTCTGATGCTCGACAGTCTTTTGAAGCACCTCGCCCATGGACATGCTAAACGGCCGGAGGTGTAGCCTCCTGTCTGTCCCTGTCAGATGACGCTGATATTTCCACCAAGAGACAGGGGGATGTAACCTAATTTGAACAACATGATGCATGTGCTCGAAACCAATTATCCAATTATGCTGTCATCCAGCACCCCAGAGGAAAGGACGGCCTCACAGAGAAAAGGGTTTCCATTCAGACGATATGGTTGAGATAAACTGCGTGGGCTGCCTTACCCGTTGGCAAGTTTTGTCAGAGTACCTGAAAGGGTTTCTGACTTTGGAAATGCAGGTGTGTTAGGTGGGCGAAAGTGAATTATTAGTGCCCCAAAACTACCGACTAAAATGTTTCTTTAACATTATTACTTTACTACCCTAAAAAACTGTTTTATAAATGAGAGTCGCACAGTTGTGGTAATTATACAGATTGGATAATCTGGGTTTTTTGTTTTTCAATGATTTGAAGTGGGCCAAAAAGTTGATGTCAACAGATTAGGTGTTGTTTGAAATGTGCTCTTAAATCTGATTGTCCCACAAAAACAAGTTCTAATGATGCAAATGAGCGAAATCTACGTGTTGAACTCTTAACAAACCATTTAAACTATATTTTCTTTGAAATTGAAGTTTTTTGGTTGTGTTCTTAGTAATTGCCATTCAATATTTTAGAGAAATATATTAGATTTGAAAAGACAACTTTCTCAGAAAGTGTTATGCTGATCAAGCTGTTAATTTACGAGTTGTCTCAGATACTAAAAGTAACAAGAGTAAAAAGTATAATGAAGATGCTGATAGAAGCCTGGAATATATGTGTGTGTGTGTGTGTATGTGTATGTGTATGTGTGTGTGTGTGTGTGTGTGTGTGTGTGTGTGTGTGTGTGTGTGTGTGTGTGTGTGTGTGTGTGTGTGTGTGTGTGCACCTCTGCCCCCGACTCCATGACACCACAGGTCACTCATGACCGTAGCTGTCCCTCTCTTGGGAGGCAGCTGCTCAGTAATCTCTCTGAGAGGCTATCCAGTGATAGAGCCACACACTTAGTGGAATTGTTTCAACACAACCAAAACATCTTTGCAAAATCACACTGGTTACATAAAAGGCTACCTGAAATATTAAAAGTGGTATAAGGCTGATGTACAGACTATGAAAGCCAATTAATACATAATGATTATATCCCATTTCCTGTTGCTAGAAGTCTGAATAACTAATATACTTTTGAGTGTTTGAGACAATCAGACTCGATGACAGACAGGTGTCTGCCACTGAAATGTTGTAACAAAGCAGCATAGACGCTGGCCTCGGGGCATTGCTGCCGCACAATGCCACAGATTGCCCCTGGCGAGGGTAACATGATACCACTCTACACATCTCTCCATTTACCCCACACAAAAAACCCTATACAGATCTCACAGGGGGCCAACGCAAATACAGATTACACAGGACATGTTCATCCACTGCCTCTTTTGTCCCATACAAAGGCCTGAGAGGTAGGCTTTCAATTAGGCGTGAAAAAAAACTGCTGTATTTCATGTTGACGACTAGATGATATGACACTACGCTGGATACAGTTACAGTCACTACAGTGGTTTACATGACGCAACTGTATCGAAATTAATATTACCAGTGACTATTAAAGAGTGGAATAGTAACATGGAGACAAAAAACTATTCATTGGTTTCCCTCTTTCAACAGCAGCTTTCGCTGCTACAACTTGATGAATGTCAGATCTCAGAACAGTGTGTGGGAGGGAGAGGCTCGCTTCAGCTGGCCGTCTGGAGATTTCATCAAGGTTCTCAATTTGTGGCCATCAGCGCAGCTTTGACTGCAAGACATTTAGGACTATCCATTGCCTTTGGGAGGTCGGATGCCCCCTGCAGACTGGTGATCCCTCCCCTGGCTGTTTGCAGAGCAGCACAGACACTCTTTTCTAGAGAAGCCACTAGTTTTCTGTCCAAAGGTGATCAATAGATAAAGTCCTTATGTCAGAAGCCATGGGATGTGGATATTACCTGCATCACTTTAAACCAGGACAGATGGTGAGTTAAAGAGCGATTACATTTCTCAAGATCTCCCCTCATACATCAATCCTACCCTGTTGGTCATCATTGTTTTTTCAATTGAATTCACAAGTCTGAATGAGAGGGAATTACCAAATATGAAGCCACAGGACATTTGCTGCCCGCCTCGGCCGAAAAACTATGGAGTGACCTCTGCACAGATGATCCAACCATCTTCATTTTAATTAAAAATCTTTCATTGCAGGAAGAGTTATAGAGCACGGTCTGGAAAATAGTTGGCAGTGCAATAAGTGGAATAGTGGACACCAAAATGAGGTTTGATATAAATAATAAGGGGTCACATAAGTAATCTAAACAAAGTCCCCAGGCGTAGATATATTGCAAAGCTTGATGTAAAATAAGAAAAAGTAGTTGTAGACATATTATCTATAATGACTATAGGCCAAGTCTAATAATAAAACACTAAATGTGTCAAGAATGACAGGGTTGAGAAAAGGAATGAAACGTTCACTGATATGTATTGACAAAACAAAACAATATATAAGCTGAGAAAAGAGCAACACCTCAGAATGATGGTTATTGGTCAAACGATCCAACATATAGAAGTAGACACACTGCACATGCATATGAAGTAGTGCTCTTGTACAACCTGTTTACAGTGCTATATTGGGGAAGTGCTTCTCTCCAATGTTTATCATACTGTCAAACCGAGAAAAAAATGACCTGCATTTGCAAAGGAAATGATTTAGAGGAAAGGAAGGAGGGGGTATCAATTATTCCCCGGTGAAATAAGCCTTGAATGAAGGAGCTGCTGGGGCCAAAGGTGCTGCGTATAGCACCAACAGTTGTCAGCCTCACAATGAGCACTGCTGAAAAGCCAATCTCATATTGCAGCCTGAGAGGTTACCTTGCATTAACGAGCTGCCTTCCCATGGAAAAGCGCTCCATGACAAAAACAGCCTGGAGACAAGGGGGTGATGTCACCCCTCCACTGAAGCACTGAACCCTAACTGTGTACATTTCAAGGCCCATTTGTAAATCGCACAAAGACAGGAACCGAGCCGTGGCAGTATACAAGGGGATGCATAAACAATATTAATGATCATGTCATAAAAGACAACTACGATGTCTCTTTGTCTTTTTACATGACACATGCAGCAGCAGGGCAGTGTTATTTGACAGGATGAGTGCATGTATGTTCCTGGCAGAGTGATACGCACCACTTCCTCATCGGAGAGCTCCCGTCCCTGGATGCTGCTACTGTCCCGCACGGCCTGTTGGTGCCTCTTGCCCTTGGTGTGGCTGAACAGGTGCACCTCTGAGGTGATCTACAAACACAAACACAGCGGTCAGAGGTCACCGCTGCGGACACAATGGAGACAGAGGCAGGAAAGGGTCAACAGAGCCCCATGGGACTCTGGTGAAACGATATACCACATAGACTTTCCAATAGGACGTGACCCGTCTCTGCTGAACCTCAGTTTAAAGCAAAGGGAAGGACATGAAAGGTATGTGTAACAGCACTCCATAGATGACTGGTCAAGGCACATGGAGAGGCTGCACATTGAAACACTGTAAGTAGGGCTGCTCCATCATGGCAAAAATCATAATCTCGATTATTTGGGTCAATAATTGATATCACGATTATTAAAAACGATTATCCATTTACTTTGAAAACATCAATTTATTGGAGAAAAAAAAATGTGAACAGTATGTTTTTAACAGTTGATAACCCCGAACGTTAAGTATAATTCAACTGAAAAACCAATAATTTTTTATATTATAGTAATAATAATAATACAAACATAATCTTTTTATTTCGATTACGTTGTTTTCGTAATCGTTGCAAGCCATAATCGTAATCGCGATTAAAATACGATTAATTGAGCAGCCCTAACTGTAAGGCAATAAACTAACAGTAAATAGAGAAGAAATACAAGAAGATATGTATTTCTATACATATAGAAATGAGAAGACTCAAAGAGGTTGCAGACACACACAACAGTAGACAGAAATCATAAAGACTTTAGATAAGACAAAATACTCAATTAGAAATGTAAGAAATAGAAAAAAGCAAGCTGAACATTATTAATCTGTATCAGAAGAGATGGAATGCATTAATAGCATGAACAGTGAGGTTGTGCTTTGTACAGATAAGATGCTGTTTCCATTACAAACAATAACAAAATCAGAATACTTTACTAAAAAAGTTCCATATTTAAAAATACCTTAAAATATATATAGTACATTAAATAAGCTTGATTTGCTTTCTTACAGCGTCAGTAAATGTAATGATACGTTGCAGACTGGATGTGTGAATAAAATGTCTGAGAAAAGGCAACAAAAAGAGGCAGGTGAACAGCAAGCGATGTTGTTCTCCCGTCTCTGGAAACAAGCCCATTTCAAACGCTCTGTGTTTGATGTCATTAAATTAAGTGCTTGCTGCTGACCCATCCATGATCTCTGGTGTCAGATGCTGGCCAAGGTCATCCAACATTTTAACAAGATTCCCTCTTTCACCCCCAACCCTCCACTTTATCTGATTCTGGTTTGAAGACTCAAGGTGTCCCACCCTTGTTGCCGTGGTAGCCCATCTGTCAGAGATAAATATGTCTGCTTGTGGATTTGTTGCCTGACACTTGAAGAAGCATAATCATGTCCGCTCATAAATCACTGTTAAGAGTCTATGTTTAATCAATGCATTTAAATCCTTATTTTATAAACGCCTTCTTCCAGAAATCCTCTGAATCACCTTCCTGAGCATCTTTTTGTTTTTTCACAGTCTGCTTTATAACATGGTAGAGTTTGCCTAGAGCTGTTCTTCTGCAGCATCTGCCCTCCAAAGACACACGCATATAAGTTCAGGTGTCTAAGATATTTAAATGGAAGTGTGGTGAACAATTAAAGCTCATTTGAAGTCATCCGGATCACATCTCTCTACCATTAAAAGAGGCCATGGAAGTTGTATTGGGAGATTCAACATAGTACAGTAAGTATACAAGTATAACTTAAGCCCAGAGACTGAGGGGATGAAACCGTACATACCACCACGCAGCACAGGGAGCACTGTTTTTTGCGCTCATATGGTGTCAGTTTGGGAGCGTAGTCTGTGTTAGCATGTCGACCACTGCTGAGCTCGGCAGCCTTCTCCTTCCTCTGCTCGATCTGCTCCATATGTCTACGGCTGCTCTCGTCATGCTATGAAAGAAAGCAGAAACCACGGATCAGAAGAGAACTGGGATTACTGTATGGTCACAGATTGAGATGCAAGGTGGAATCAATTTACCTTCATCTGTATTTTCTTCTGGAGCTCCTCCATGGCCTCCTGTTGGGCAGCATTGAGAGCAGCCAGACGCTCCTCTCGATCCCTTCAGAAAGGATGTTGAAAAGCAGTGAGACATTTACACTACAAGTTTCAAATGTAATAAAGAGACGGTTGGTATTAAACAACCAGACTAAGGGACAGTTTCATCCCGCAGGCCATAAGACTGCTAAGCACCTGAACTTTTGAAAGAACATCCATAATGTAGGAGCCATTTCCTTAGATTATAGTATCTTGTCTTTTTAGAGTATAACCTGAGATTCTGTGGTGTATATTATTTATTTATTATTTGAGTGCGTTACTCTGCAGGTCGAGATGTTGCAGCATAAAAGGAGAGGTGCTGCAGCCTACTGGTGTGGCTGACTGAAGCAAACAGTTTTTAGACCTTGCTGGTTGGGAGCGTCACAGCTTGGTTCTTCTGCCTTTAACATTGAAATATCAGTTTATATGACAAATAGTTTGTTTAAAAACGTTTATTTATTTTTGCCTTTTTTGGAATAAACTATCTTACTTTTCAATCGCATCTGGACATTTATATTTGTTCTCTCAAACTACAAGCGTCTATTCGTCGGTCAGCCCCACGAGTGAGCCACAAACAAAGGACAAAAGACAAATGGATATCGTGGTCACTACAACAGTCTAAAAACGGTTTGCTTCAGTCGGCCACTCCAGTAGGCTGCAGCACCTCTCCTTTTATGCTGCAGCATCTCGACCTGCAGAGTAACGCACTCAAATAATAAATCAATAATATACACCACAGAATCTCAGGTTATACTCTAAAAAGATAAGATACTATAATCTAAGGAAATGGCTCCTACACATAACATTCCTCCGTTTGCAACTATCACTATTCCAATGACTTGTATATAGACTATTCTGCACTATTTCTATTTGATTTTATTTACCGTACTTTTCGGACTATAAACCGCGACTTTTTTCCCTATTTTTTTTGTACAGCTAACGGCCACTAGGGAACCTCTTAAATCTATGGATTTTACAGGTAAAATTAACCACCTTTAACACTATGGGCTTTATGACCGCCCGCCACCTTTAAGCGGCGGGCTCCAGCAGGAAAAGCTGGAGGCCGGAAAAGAGTGAGACAGGTAGCGCGCCAAAGTAAAACTGGAACCGAGAGACAGAACGAGAGCAAGACAGACGGACAATTTAGCTGCTGCGGCTTATATGCAGGTGCGATTTATAGTCCGAAAGTACGGTACTTGCACTATTTTATCAGTTTTATTGTGTTGCACTGTTGGAGGAGCCTGTGACCTAAGATGTTCATCGTCATAACTACAAATGACATTGTGCATAGTGAGACTAACTTAAAAGCCTTGAATCCTTGAATCTACCCCCGTATATACACTGAAAGGATTTAAGACTACATACCTGGCCTTCTCCCGCGCTGCATCCTCTCTAGCTTTCTCTTTGTCCTGTTTCTGCTGTTCAATACGAGCCTCCTGCTCCTTCCTCCTCATCAGCAGCTCCTCCACCCGCGCCTGCCGCTCTGCTTCAAGGACCCGTTTACGCTCCTACAGAGGAAGCACGAGAGCTTTATAGAGATGCATCCAAACTCTAAAATGACAACTAGAAGAATGAAAAGTCAAATGAGCACCTGCACAGCCTCGTCTCTGGCCTGCTTCTCCTCCTGCCTCCTCTGCCTGTCCTCCTGCAGCTCGTTCAGGCGTTGCTCATACTCATTTAACTTTGCCAGGGCATCGTGCCTCTTGTTTTGAGCCTCCAGAGTGTTGATGAAGGCGATTTCATTCACCTGTGCATATCATTTAGGTAAACAGAGAGGAGTTTGAGGGAGATGCCTGAAGCCTAAATATTGCAACCTATGAAAATTGTAATGAAAAGGGAAAAAAAGGAATAATATTTTGGCTAGAATCAACCAATCTGACATTTTCCAAATCCGCAGCACGCTTTATTTCGGACACATAGGCAATGTGTATTTATTGATGCCACGCAACACATTTTTAAGTGCCATTGTACATGTTCCACTTAGGTTTTTTTGTATCACTTAATTCATAAATGTAACAATTGTGTTGACTACATTTCCTCCTTTACCTTGGCCTCTTCTTCTTGGGCTTTCTTCACGATGGCCTGGAGCTGCACCTCTCTCTTTAACTCTGCGTGTAACAGCTTTTCATCCATCATCCTCCGACGCTGATCCAACAGCTCCTCCTTCCATTTCCTCACCTCTTTCTCCTGCAGAGAGTGAAGAGTGAGAAGCAGGAGTGAGTGCAAATAAAAACAAATAAAAAGAATAATGTACATTCTCCGGGACAACACAGACAATGGATCCTTAATCCATCAATTGCTACCCTCTCTGGTGTGAGCACATGGGGATTAATGCAAATACACACCACTTTTCCACACCACGGTTTCTATGTGGTTGATCCTGATTTATTCTAGGACTCACTCATCTTGCCATGGGCTGGAGAACAAAAACAAACTTCATGAAAGGCTGTTGATTTTGGCCAGGGGTCTCTCTCACGACTGTCTGCGGCCAGCTGGCCTGGACGCGACGGGAGGGGGTTGTCATATTTAGTGATTCTATCAGGCAGTGTGCTGACAAATCCTCTCGTTATGAGCCAGGCCGGGCTTCTCTTGCATGGAGTTTCTTCAGGGTGCTTTCCGTCAACTTGGCATTCTTACCCTCTCCATGAGCTTCTGCAGTTTGAGCGTCTTTTCCTCCCGGAGTTTGTCCCTCAGCTGCTGCGCCTTCAGCTGTTTCTCCTCATGTTTCTTCTTTGACTCAGCAATGGTTCTGCCAAAAAACATGGAAACAAATCATTCATCTCTTTGGTTTTCCTCTTCATCAACAAAGGCAGACATAGACTCTGATAAGCACTAGGGCCTGTTTAGAAGTTCTGGGTGGTAACCTAAAAAGAAAAGGGAGGCCATCATGCAGTAAGTGGGCCTTAGACTGTCAGGCTGCTGGGTTATATCCTTGTCAACATACGGTAGAGTCCGGTCGCAAATGAGTAGATTTAGGTGCTGTTCAGGAGGGCACTAAACAAGTAGATAGGCTAAATGTACTGTTGGGTGATTTAAAGGTGTTATGAAATAAATGAAGCAGCTTCATTTATTTTGCATATCATGTATTTATTTTTGCCATCTTTATAAATGTCATGTTTTATATGTTGTATGTGAGGGACTGCGGGTGGAAATTAGCTCAAAGCTCAAATCTGGCCTATTTACACTTGAAGCATTATTTGTCTTAAAGTGGACCTATCATGCTATATTTGAAACATATATTGTAGGGCCATACCTCTATAAAACATGTCTGTGGAGTTTTTTTTTCAAAATACCAAACAGCTCATGCATTTTAGCCATGCCTCATTTCGCTCTATTTGCTCTTTTCCAGCCCTGTTTTTGCAAGGGCTGATTCTGCTTTTGTGGCAGACTACAGCGCCACTTACAGGCCTGGCATATGTACTACAGCGTCTCCAGCGCTTTCGAACGGTCTCTCAATCCCCTGATAGGTGGAGAGTTGACCATATAGGCGGAGCACCCCTTTTCTGACGTCAGAACAATTCAAATAATAATCAGCTCCGCTGCAGCCCCGTTTTGAGAGATTTGGGTATGGAGGAAAAGAGAGAGGGTTGTGTTTTCTGACACTTGGTGAGTTCCCTGACACACCGGGGACACATATTCATGTATAAAAGACGTACAAAAGTGCATTTTGCATGATAGATCAAGGTTAAGTGTTCATTAATGTGCATTGTCCCTGTTCAAATAAACGATTAAATG
This sequence comes from Pseudochaenichthys georgianus, assembly GCF_902827115.2. NCBI lineage: Eukaryota > Metazoa > Chordata > Actinopteri > Perciformes > Channichthyidae > Pseudochaenichthys > Pseudochaenichthys georgianus. Next base: position 28,805,412 of record NC_047508.1, on the reverse strand, counting down.
AAATGAAATGAGATGTGCTCAACCAATCTCTGCATAACATTCATATTTTGCACCTCTTGCGTGATGGTGAGGACAATTTCTCGTGCATGTGGATCCCATGTCCAGGAGGCCGAGCAGGTTCTTCTTCTACGATTTCCCCCCATGAGGTATTCTGACGCCATGGCTCACGAGCTACAGGAAAGACAAGCGAGCAAAATGAAATGACGTCAGGGAATGTTTGCCATTAAAAATATTGAGTTTAGTTTTGTATCCAGATGTTGAACTACATACCGTCATAATCTGCCAGCATGTCAGTCCAATCTACATTGACTCCACAACCTCCATTCACGATGCTAGCCTGTGGTCAATTGTCAACACACAACAATGTAACAAAATACAAAAAATGGCTTTCTGTCACACAGAGAACAAACATTCCCAGTGTAAATAAACATCCTTATTCTTACAGAGAATTCACTTTCGTTGTCAGTCTCCAGCTCGCTGTTCTCGGCCTCAATCTCTCTGTTCAGCTGCTCCTCCTCAGCGATGGCGCTGGCGATCGCCTCCTCGTTGGCCTTCTCCAGACGCTCGGCAAGCTCCTCTTTCTTTGCCAGGACCTCTGCCATGGACTGGGGCTGAACACATGACACAGATAGCACCTCACACACACTGACATTTTATACTTCATAAATGGTGAGGTCAACACACAGATAAGCAAACACTAAGGAAGCAGAAAACACTTATTGTAATTTACTAAGCCTCATGTATGCACTATTTTTGAAATATTACAGTAGTAAAAACAAAGATAAAATACTCAAATAAATGGTTCAGTTTCCAGGTATTATGCATGCTGTCTCTCTAACACTCTTATGGCTTACCGGGGGAAGAATGGTGACCTCATTGTACAACTTTGTTTGTTTTTTTGCTTACATTATGTTGAAGAACTTTTTATATTCCTTTATGATTCCCTTATATGTAAATTATGTTTATTAAATATTAGAGAAACTGAAAATGCAGTGTATTACAAATACTATTATAGAGACAATGTTTCTATTTGTTGTAACAACGAGAGGAATTCATAAATCTCAAAGTTGTATAATGTTGATATTTCCAATTTGAAATAAAGCTTTCAATGTGCAGCAGCTGTAACACTTTGTTTCAGCTGCTGTGCGGTTGATTTAATTAATACTTGGGGGAACAATCCAAAGACTTGAGGGGAACACGATATCAACCCAATCACAGTCTGTACCACACAATCATCACAAGAATCACAAGTGAGGAAGCATTCAATAATCATGCAGTACACATGTACGGTGAGGATGAGGAGATGGTGGAAGGAGGCAGCTGATGGTTTAGCGCCAGGAAGTTGTTTCTTTAAAGTATTTGGAAGTTTTCATGACATGGCAATAATAAGTGAATAGCACAGATTACTCCATAGCATAAACTATTATTAGTCAATCAGGAAGCCTTCTTGACAACGTGTATCTTTTACATGAGGAATACATGGGACGATACAAAAGTTTTGGATTAAAATCTTGAACACAAAAGTGTTGCCTGAACAATTCAAACATTAGACTGGTGTTACATTTGAGGCCAAATTGCCTACACTGTAGTATTTTCAACATTTTTCCTTCACCACCTGTCAGAATCGGACGCCACTGAGAGGTGTAGTCATCCTTGATTAAGCAAATGGAGCTCTGTGTTTACACACTACTTGATGCTAAATAATCGTGACAACACCAGAAAGGCTGTACTAAGTAATGTGATTAGTTAGTATGTTAGCGGGGTGTGTTGAGCCAAAAGCCAGTTTTCCGTGTTACAAGGGTAGCTTTCTTTTTACTTGGCTAGATTGTCATGGCAACTTATGCTGCTGACCTAACATGGTCCCGGACCAGGTCATGTTCAGAGTTTTTGCTCAAAGAACTTTCACTAACTCAGTCCTCAGGAATTAGCGTCAGTCAGTCAATTTATGAGCACAACAGATTGACATGATGTCACGCCAATAAATAACTGAAGGCACTTGGAGTGCATGTCACGGTAAAGTAAATATGACTTGAATTGAACATAATTGTTTTTCTGACAGCTTTCAGCGACATTGTTGAATTATGCCATAAAGATTTGTATTATTATATTAAAGTGGCGTTGATCGATCAACTTTTAAATCATGCACCAAAAATGGTCTTTTGTGATAATACCTGAGTGAATAAAGGCAGTTGAACCACGCTGACGCGGTTTTGTCAGGCTTTTTAAAGCAAATCATCACTTGCTTCGTAGTACAGCCCTCTGAGGTAGGCGGATAATGTTTTCCTAAGATCTGACGCTGGGCTTGAACACAAACTGAAACTCAGTCCAGGTTCTGGAGCATTTGTTTGCACAGAATTTAGTCAAAGAAGAGGCCAAAATAACTAAAAGCGAGTTGCAGGAATATTTTTAGGGAAGCACCCTGGGAGCACTTGCTCGAGTACAAAAGTCCTCTACTCACAGCTATTCTTCACAGTGAACGGTGCTATAACAACACTACACAGAGCTATGCGGCATTGCGTGCACATTAGGTCTGGAGGTTTCTGTAGATTGACTTTGTTTAGGCGGTGAAGTACCCTTGGGGATCCCTGGCCCCCCTCCTTCGCCCTCCCTCTGCTCCTCCATCTCTCAGCACTCACAGTAGAAAGCTCTGTGGGGTCCAGCACACTCTCCAGTTTCACCGCTGCCATGGGAGTCTCAGCCTGTCCTGGAGCAGATGTGGCCATGCCCTGCGACGCGCCACCCTCAGCCCCACTGTCCCCCAAGGCCAACAGTGCACCATGCGCATCCGTCTGGGGGGGGTCGGGGGATGCAGAGAGGGTCACAGTAGGGACTGCTAAGATCATGTCTGTTGGTGGGTCTGGGGCTGAGGATGCGGGGGGCTCTGGGGCTTGGGGAGGGGAAGGAGCTGGTACGGGGGGAGGCGCGTCTTCACAGGGAGCGTCGACACACTGCCCCGAGTCTTGTACATTCTCTGCTGGGGGCTGCACCAACAGTCACACACAAACTCAATTAAAGTCATGCATATTTCAAGCAATACATGACAGCAATAACAAACCAAAAACAAATCAAGTCAAGTCAATACACAACATATGGCTGAAAACACAAATCATGCAGAAAAGCTGATACTGACATGCCCTAAACATCCAATGATGATCTAAATAAGCTGATATATTGGATATACTGATCTGTATTTCAAAATCTACCGATGGCTAGAACACACTCTTACCAGGTGTGTCTTGAGGCATCGACAGAGTATTTATTTCATGAGGGTGGAAATGGGTTTTCTGCCTCTGAAATGTCAGTGTACAATCAATCGCCTTAAAGTTGATATGCCCGTCTGAACAGCCTGTCTATGAATACCACGGAGCCCAAAACAAAAACAAATGTGGCTGATAAAATGGTCTAGAGTTACTCTGCGCCTTGTGAATAATTGATATTCAGGGATTTCTCTGGGAGAAAGACGTCACAAGGTAGTGAGCCTCAGTACCTCCATCATGTTTGCGTTCTCTGGATCCTTCTCCAGGGGGTCGGACTCCACGAGGACTTGCTGCTCAGTGTCCTTTTGGGTGGAGTCGTTGTCTGGGGTTAACTGAGGATGGAGTGTTTCCTCCTCCTTTGTTGTCAGGAGTGACTGGCCGCTGTCTGGCTTTGGGGTGACCAAAACAGGACTGACCTTGGTAACTATAGCAGCAAAGCGAGGTTTGGCAGTACGTCCCCTCTGGACCGTCTCCCAGCCCTCAGCATCCTTTTTACCTGGAGGACATGAGAGGAGCTGTGTTAGTAAAGTAAAAGAAGGTGTGTTATGGTACTCTTCATGTTAGAAGAAACCATATTCTCCTAAAGTGAAGACAGGATTCTTACCCAGTTTTTCTACCATGGCGGTGTTGGATTGGCTGTTGCTAGGGAGAGACTGAGAGCACTTCACTCGGTCCGCCCAGCTGGGGCCGATGTGCCGGCCGGCAACCAGTGTAGGTGCGGGACCACTGATTGAGAAACACACATCATGTATCAAAACAAACAATGACAAAGTCAACAGGTAGGATTTTATTCTCTCACCAGCTGCCTGTTTTTAGAAACTTTAGAGGTCTGAATACAATGCCTATCTAACACCCCGGCACTCTCCACTCTGAGATAGCTCGGGACTGTATTGGACAACAGGCCTCCGACATGATCGATATCCATTTCCTGCAGTATCTGATTACAGAGCGGTGCCCATATTGAACTAATGCTTCAGCAGTCTTTAACTGACACTTTCATCTACACCTTCCACTGATTCTGTGGCCAAAGAGTGAGAGACTCAACAAATCGCATTAAACAAATGCCTCACCATCAGAAATCAATGGCTGTATTGTTAGATAACGTAGTCTGCATTTCCTAACTCGTTCGAAAAGCAGGCAAAGTGCATCATTTGAAATATTGATCAGTTAATAACGAGACGCCTCATGATACCATTTTAATCAAATAAAAAGTTGATCTGTAAAAGAAACTAAAATGCCCAATATAGTTTGGCGCAGCATACAGGCCTTAGAGTAAAGAAGACGGTACAGGAGAGCTTACCCATAGTTAAGGGCGCGGAGTCCACCCGGAGAAGGAACCATTCTGTCTGCCGAGGGGCTTGGCATCACATGACGTCCCGGAGACATCTTACGCACCTCCCAGGCTAAAGACGTGGGCCTGAACAAAGTGAAAGTAGCAAACATTAATTAACTTACCCTAATTACAATTCCTTGTTGCCAGACTTGGCTCACACTTTGGCAAATCAGTTAAATGGCTGATTCACCTGCAGCAATTCATGCAATAAATGGAGCATGTAAAATATTCAGGTTGTCTTATTGATTAACAGTACGCTTTAAATGAACAAATTGGGAAGCAGCACTGGGAATTTCATTTCTTAGTCAATTTACGGTTACAGTGGTCACCGTGTTAAGGAGAAGCCAATAAACTCATGGATCTCTTTGAATTAAAGCCAAGACTATTGATCCATTCTGTTTGTGACTCAAAGCCAGGGACCAGACACCGGCACTTCCTGTTTCACCTCAGGGAGCAATTGAAAATGGAGAGTGATTGAGATTGAGAGATGAAGAACGGGGGTGGAAAAAAAGCAAGTGAAGATCACCTGTTCTGGGCATCTGTTTTCTCCAACTTCTCCTGAAGCTGGATCCAGTCTATGAGAGCTTTGAAATCACGAACGTAGTTGTCCAACATCATCAACACCTCCTAAAGATAGCCACCGGAGGGATTATCAACATAAATATCTAGAATGGTACAATAAACAATGCAATCAAATGGTAGGTTTAAAAATAAACAAATTAGAAAGTGACACACAAGCATCAGATTATACTGAAGAACATTTGTTGGACAGTTAATGTAAAAAGCTGTACATTTGTTATAAAAAAAAATACAGCTTTTTTTTTACATGTCCAACAAATGTTTCTGACAAGCAGGAGCTGGCCCACACATATTCCTGTGGAAAGGCAAAGTTTGAGAACAGATAAGGCCTTATAGCAAAGGCCTATCATGCACTTGGACTGACTCTCAGGGTTGCTAGGTGGTAGACCGCGTGGAGCTTTTTCCCAGAGCTCTAATGAAACGAACACAACTGATTGATGGGGAGCGTGAAGGGAGTGGTAATTGAGAGTAAAGCTTCACAGTGCTTTTAGTTAATAGACAAGTCAGGCCAGTGAAAGATGTGTCCAGCAGCAGGTCTGCTGATTAGAGCTGGTTAACAGGCAAAGACCACCTCGATGGCGTGGTGTTCATTTGGTAATGAAGGCTGAGATGGAGAGAGGTTTGCTGCTCTTCTGACAGATAAACCAACAATGAGTGAAGGCACCATAAAGTGGCTTTCAGCATGTTAACAGGCATACTTACCTAAATACAACCCCCACATAACATTTCATGAGGAATGACAAAATGTTTAACCTTCCAGAGGCATTGTCATAAAAAAGGATGGGCAGTTAAAGCCTGTGGTCCATACATAGCAAGAAGAAAGAACAGGTACAGCCTATGGTAAAGTGACTGACCTCTAGAAAATGATCCACTGTTTTGATTGTTTTGAAAAGTAAAATAATTTAAAACCAGAATAGCCAATTTCAGTTAACTTTAACAATCACATACATTAAAAGATATTAGGACATTGAACTGCTTTCAAGCAAACAATAACACTATGTACTTTTTTTGCCTGGTCCGAGTGATTCGTTTAATAAATCAAGGATGGGCTAAAGGAACCGTTGATAGGAACTAATTAGGCCTAAGGGGCTTAGGGGGTTAAAGAGGTGTGGACATTATTAATAAGCAAATATGAATCATTCTGCTGGGTGAACAATTTCCATTTGAGCTGGGAAATATATTATGTCAGTGTTGAGGTTTTTATAAAAAATTACGTAAAGCATAACAGTAACATCGCCTTATCTGAGAATCAGGCATCACTTCCTGAAAATGGTAATGTTTACATCCATAAGTTCATGGGTGAGAAATTGTTAGTGTGAGAGCACACAATGCAGATTGCCCACAGCTACACTGGGGGTTTGTGGCTGTGGGCAATCAGAGCACTCTGCTTCCCCTCCAAATGACTCCATCATCTATCAGTGTCCATTAAACCCAAGCTGGGTGGGACAGGGGATTATGAACAGCACCCAGCTTCATGGCCATTAGACAGCATTAGGGTGTAGAGAGATACAGTGGTATGGGGGGGAAACATCTAACAGCCAGATGTCTGACACAGGCCATGTTGATCACACCACAGGGAGCTGCACTGGGACAGTGACAGCGGGACAACCCCACCACAGGGAACTGGGTTACGGTACTGACCGCAGAACGTCACCAGAACCATGCTCAGCATAATGCGGCATGGCAGAAGGATCGATAAAACACAGGACAGGATGTATAATACGCCATGGAGCAACATCACAGTGTACTACATGGCGGCACCAAAACAAACACACAGACCCACAAAACAGAGGATACTGTAAACAGTGCCGTTAGTAAAACATGTAGGCCATAACGGAGCCGATATGCCTCATTTCAGCCAGTGCATGAAAACAAACAATGCAAGTACAATATTGTTTACAGCCTGTCATCCATATTAAGTCCAGTTAGCCAGGCCCAAAGAAAAGTCCTGTGATAATTCATTCAGCAGCGAGCCGTCAGAGAGCCCCTCTGACACAAAGCAGAAATCAAGAGGAATGTGAGCTGTGAGGGAGAAATGTTGTTTTGATCTCAATGTCCCCCTCTAGTGTTCATAAATCCTAACATCTTTCATTCCTGTTGGGTCAGTTAAGACCATGAACCCAATTGAATTGGCATTTCTACCATTGCTTGTTTCCCCTGATGTAAGCAGTCTCACCTTGCATTCTACCACGCTCTGGTCAGATTCACAGGTGACGTAGATCTCGTCCACAGCTCGACGCAGGTTGTCGAAGAGGAAAGCCCAGTAGCGTGCCCGCAGGTCCACCTTGCGGGGCTGTCTGGTTTTGGTGGGGCTCTTCTCTCCCCCTTTTTCCAACAATGCTCCAGCTGCAACAGCATTCTGTGGAGACAAAGTGTGGAGCAAACATTATGGTAACAATCACAAACTCATTGGAGAGTCAATCAAGTTTTTAGTGTTCTTTCTTCTATTGGCTGTGAAAAGAGTTTCCACCTATATGCCATATATAAGCAATACCAACCATGCATACATAACATAAAGGAAAACAGGGAGATTTTAACTTCTTGTGGCAATGTTGGCACCACACATTACACTCAAGAAGTAATGGATATAAAAAAGCATAATTAAGTTTAAAAAACTACAATAAAATACAATAGTTTTAATAGAACTCAACCGGCACAGTCAGCAATACATTGTTGTTAGTTACAATCTGTTTGTTGCACCGTTATATAAAGTCCTGTTTCGCAACACTCTCCTCAAGTATGTTCGCCAGTGGCGAGCCGTCAGGGCCCTCTAGGCCTAAGATATTCTACAAAATAATATTTTAAAACATAAAATTAAAAAAAAAAGAATTATATATTTTTTTAGTTATATTTTTCATTAGTTTTAACAAAATAACTTGATTTAATTGTATTTAAAATAACATTTCCAAATAAATAAGTCCTTCGAATCTGCCTATAGATGAGTAACACCTGCATCACTACCGGGCAAAAATTACGGCCTCGCCCACTTTTGGGGGAAAACAACGCTGTCATTTGAATGGCGGTCAATACAAATGTTGAAGTTTTTGCCAATCCGATAAAAAATAAAAATTGAAAACCGTGGATTTTTGGATCTTCAAATCTATGAAAATCGATAGCCTACTGCTATATTTAACCATATATCGAGCCCGATCGTCGATTTCTAATGGCTTAATGTAATTCTTTGCCTGTCTGGCCAGTGTA